>NC_059327.1:139890352-140190352 GCF_018350155.1 Leopardus geoffroyi | reverse complement strand
AAAAAAAAGAAAAGATAGAAAACATCTCTCTTTATTACACAATTCATAGTTCTCTGTACTTCAATCTTTAACATTTATCATAATGTATTTATTTTTAATTTTTTTTTTTAGTTTTTTTTAAATGTTTATTTATTTTTGAGAGGGGGAGAGAGACAGAGTGTGAGCTTGGGAGGGGCAGAGAGAGAGGGAGACACAGAATCCGAAGCAGGCTCCAGGCTCTGAGCTGTGAGCACAAAAGCCCGATGCAGGGCTTGAACTCACAGATCATGAGATCATGACCTGAGGTGAAGTGGGACACTTGACCCACTGAGTCACCCAGGCGCCCTCCTCCTTTTTTTTTTTTTTTTTAATGTTTACTTACCTTTGAGATAGAGAGACAGAGTGCGACTGGAGGAGGGGCAGAGAGAGAGGGAGACCCAAAATCCTAAGCAGGCTCCAGGCTCTGAGCTGTCAGCAAAGAGCCCCACGAGGGGCTCGAACTCACAGACCAGACTGCAAGATCATGACCTGAGCCAAAGTCATACGCCTAAGCGACTGAGCCACCTAGGCGCCCCTGTTTGTTTACTTTTGATAAACTGATTTCTTTAATTTCTCTTTTCTGCCACTATTCATTAGGAGCTCTAGAAAGCCATGGGGTTACATCCAACCTACTTACCCATGTACATTCCATGCTTGGCATTTAAAATTATGAGCTTGGCATTAAGAAAATGAACTCTGAAAAACTAGGCTGCAAAAGCCACTGATGCGAAGACTCGTATTTACTGAATTTTTAGTGTGGGGATAAAGTTCCCAACGGGACAAAGCGTGTCTCTAAAATCCTACTCTGGTATCCCCAGTAATAATGTTTTGTTTTTTGGTATGTGTGTCTTTCTCTTCCTTTCTTCCTTTCTTCCTTCCTTCCTTCCTTCCTTCCTTCCTTTCTTTCTTTCTTTCTTTCTTGGAAAGAATGCAGGGAAGGAAAAAAATAAATAAATCAATACACTCTCCAGGTGGGAATTTGGAACTTCATGGGCAGTTTTTCAGAAATACATGTCCTGTCATTCAAAACAAATAAGAAGTACAAGCCCAGAGGTCAGAGTGAGCTACTTGTATCACAAGAGCTGACAGCGAGAGGGGTGGCAAGGTGTGGGGGGACTCAGCAGTATCCGTCTTGGAATGGCACTGCATTAAAAGTATTAGTCTAGACGTTTAATTTTAAGCAAGTTGTTTAATTTCTCAGGGACGGTTTTCTAATCTACAAAACAAGAAAGCCAGTTGTTCCCAAAGCATGAAATCTTTGTGAAAAAAGCCATTACTCTTATCTCTCTCTTGTAGGAAATCATTCTGCATGTTAACATACTTTTAAGTATCTGAATGGTTCTGCAGTAATGAAGTTCAACTTACATCAGCACAGAACCATTGTTTTTCTCATAACATTTGAAACATCTAAATATTTAAATTTAGGATTCCCTAGAATCCACACTGAGAAATGATGGGATCGATCAAAGCTGAGAGACTTTCTGATGTTTCAGTGACAACGGTGGTAGTATTCAGTCAGAACATTTTATAGTGGGATTTAAAGTGCAAAACATAATGCCATACACACAAAAAGAGATAATAATCACTATGTAGACAGTTACGTGTAAATAACTGAGAAGAGAAGAGAAGAGAAGAGAAGAGAAGAGAAGAGAAGAGAAGGTAGTTTTCAAAACAAGTGGCAAGAAGTGCTAGCCAAATACACTTGGTTCAGCTAATCAGAAAAATCTTGACATGTGTATCATTTCCCTGTACCACCAGTTATTATCACAAAGGAAGAAAAAGGAAAAACGATGAGCATATAGTGGCTTGGAAACTATCCCAAAACAGATCAATTTTTATAGATACCGATTACTAGCAGCCTTTCAGTTTTAATAAATCTACTTTTAAAATAATTAATTCTCAGAGCAGCATAAACCATAAAACATTCATTACTTTCAGAAACTTTCAGAAGATTAAGATTCAACTACACATGAACAATTAAAGCTATCCTTTGATATCTGATTTTGCATCTGAAAGGAAGAGGGAACAACCATAGGAGGTAAATTTCTGTAGCTGCTATTAGGTTGCAAATGAACCCAAACTGGCACCACCAAGGTATCACTTAGAATCTTTGATCATTTTATTTAACTTTTCTCACAGAAGACAACAAAAATAACTTTCGAAACTTCACACAGGCACACACTATCTTCACCGAGTTCTATCATTCACTATATGACCATTCTTAAGGCTCTAGAAGATGCAACTACATGATATTTACCATAAAGAATTAACCTAAAATATAAGAAATAAAAAGACATGGACTCATGTAGCAATTTCGTGATGTGGAGTTTGATAGAATGAAAATATAATCTCAAATCTAGTTATTAATATATCTGAAATATCTAAATCACTCACTGTCTTGCACATAGAAATTCCTCTGTGTGTGTGTGTGTGTGTGTGTGTGCACATATGTGTGACAGAGAGAGAGAGAATATAAATATTTTTCAGAAATTTTCCAGGCAAATATCTAAGTTCTCTGTTCCTAAAGTCAAAGAAAACAATTCAGAACACACATCAGGCTACCTAAGAAATACTCAAAGTACATCTTTCTACACAGACTTCTAAACATTCATGTACAAATCATGTGACTCTCCACAGCCTTGATTACGCTAAGCTCTAAAATCTAAGCAAACAGGAATATGACAGGAAAAGAATGTCAAAGAAACACATAGAAAAATGTGATATCCTATGGGAGAAATGCTGTCAAATGCATAAATTCATGATTCTACCTTCAAATATAAGGTCTTATATAAGATATTCCCCATCTGACTGTTTATGTACAGAATGAATACAGCACTCCCTACCAGTCTTTTCCCACATTAGGATCTAGTCACAGCACTCATGGAAATGGCTCACCATTTGTCTGTGCTATACAGTTTTCAAAAAGGTTCTATGAACATTTGGTTTCCTCTTTTCTTAGAATTCAAACTCTGTGTTCAGAAATAAGAACATGAAACCAGAAGATACGAATCTGCTAAAATTTTATTGGTGTCTTTTTTTTCTTTCTATGAATGTGTCATTAGCAGGAAATTCAGAAAATCATACTGACAGAATATACAGTAGATGGGCTCACCATGATAGGCAGTTAAAATTCTTAATTTTTCCTCCAAAAAAATAACTCTATTAGGAACATTAATAAGATACTATGCACATCCACACGCAAATATATATTTATTATGACAATATTATCATGTCAATGGACTCCAAAGAGTCACCTCCAATAAAATTAAAAAGAAAATACACACTTTCTTTTTCTTTTTAATTTTTTTTAACATTTATTTATTTTTGAGAGACAAAGAGAGATAGAGCATGAGTGGGAGAGGAGCAGAGAGAGAGGGAGACAAAGAATCTGAAGCAGGCTCCAGGCTCTGAGCTGTCAGCATAGAGCCCGACTCGCAGCTCAAACTCACTCAAAGTGAGATCATGACCTGAGCCGAAGTCGGACACTTAACCAACTGAGTCACCCACGTACCCCGAAAATGCACACTTTCTAAAGACCTACAGACCTAATCTTTATCATATTTAACCTGAGCATGATGGAAAGCAGGTCAAAGGAAGCAAAGAATATAATATAGCCCAACCTTGCCATCAGTGCCATAAGTATATGACACAGTCCCTGGATGCCCCAGTCCCAGAAATTAGCTCAGTTAACTAGATACAAATTCAGGTTTTCCCAGTTCTGTTGTTTTCATTTTCCACAGCCATTATCAGAGCATGAAAGACTTCATCTTGAAAGGGAAATAATTTCATTATTCACATAACTTTATAAACAAATTAAGGAAAGGTCAAACACATAGACTTCAGTCCTAAGAGCAGACAGCAAGATGAAAACTGCAGACTTAGGAGACAAATGAAACTAGCCATGATGACACATAGATCTGTGTCACAGGCAGAAACTACAAGCCACTTTTTAAATAAGTAGGTGCCAAAGTTACCAAGTTGGACAAGTCTTCATGAAGCCCACAGGTTAGTTGGAGAGACAAACCTTGAGCAAGGTTTGAGCAAGGAAGGCAACTACGATAGAGACAAGTAAAGTAGAGACTAACCTGGTCTATAGTTCTAAGAGGACCACTTTGAGGAAGTAAGAAAGCGCAGGGAGAAAGTATGGTAGAAATAGTGGCTTCTTGCAAGGACAAGAGAAAGACAACTTTGGGTGGAACATAGGTAGAGGGGATTTAGTAGCACCTGAAGAAGCTGAAGAGAGGGTATGAAACACAAAGTTCTCAAAAGTGGTAGTTCTTTTTAATACAGAGAGACTTGGCCATCTGTTGGATTAATGTCCATTTATTGGATAACCTTTCTTTTGGCCATTTGTTGGACTGAATCTTTCTAACCATAGTTTTGAAAAAATGGCATTCTCACATGTCTGTGAAGAGTAGGTTGTGCAAGTTAGCTGAGGAGTCCAGTTTGAGACTTACTACCCAGATGATGGTTATACCTATGAAGCCAAAAGTCTTTTAAGGGTTAACTGAGGACATACCAGAGCCTTGAGCTCGAGAGTGGGGTAGAAAGAACATATTTTGTAGTCATCCTGGACACACTAAGTTTTTGAATTTCATCTGCATCTGATTTCCTTTTCTCCATTAAAAGTAAGTTTTCCAATCAAAAAGTTCACTCTGCCTAATGTAAGTGAAATTCTGGCTGAGAGAATCATAGAAGTATAAAAACAAATCAGTCACAGGCGCCTGGGTGGCTCAGTCGGTTAAGCGTCCGACTTCGGCTCAGCTCATGATCTCACTGCTCATGAGTTCGAGTCCCGCATCAGGCTCTGTACTGACAACTCAGAGCCTGGAGGCTGCTTTGGATTCTGTGTCTCCCTCTCTCTCTGCCCCTCCCCCCGTCCATACTCTGTCTCTGTCTCAAAAAAAAAAAAATAAGCATAAAAAAATTTTTTAAACAAATCAGTACTGTACTTGCAAAATAACTATGAGAAAGGAATCACTCAAAAATTTCAAAAGTGTTGTAAGCTACCTAGAAAATAATTAATTACAGCAACCACATTAAACAAACAAACAAACAAACAAAAAACCACAAAAAACAAAAAACAAAGAGAGACTCAGAGAAGGGGAAATGGGTCTCCACAATTTTTGTTTCTATGTATTTAGAGTTCAGGGAAGAAAAATCAGTCACAGAATGGGTGATGATTTCATGTTCTGGATTCTTTTGGAATATTTGATATCAGGAATTAGCAAACTATGTCCCAAAGGCCAAATCAGCTCATGTGTTTCATAAGACCCCTGGCAAGTTAAGATTTTTTTCTTTTATCTTACTACATAGCCAAAAGAAATTAAAACAAAAAACAAAAACGTTATGGGGCGCCTGGGTGGCTCAGCCAGTTGATTGTCCAATTCTTGATTTCAGCTCAGGTCATGATCCCAGGTTGTGGGATCAAGCCCTCCATCAAGCTCCACGCTTAGTATGGCACCTGCTTGGGATTCTCTCTCTCTGTGTCTCTCCCTCTGCCCCTCTCCCATTTCCCTCTCAAATAATAATAATAATAAAAGAATATGTTACATAAAATTCAAATTTCAGTGTACATAGCTTTGTTGAACAAGCCACATGGATTTGTTTACATAGTATTTACAGATGCCTTTGTGCTAGAATGGCAGAGTTGAGTAGCTGCGATGGGAATTGTGTAACCCTGAAACCCTGAAATATTTACTATCTGTAAATATTTACTATCTGACCTTTTACAGGAAAAAAAAAAGTTGCCAACCCCTGTTTTATATAAATCATTTAGGACCTAGTTACAAATGGCAGATTGCACAAGTGGTCAGGCCAGGGTGGGCGGAGACAGACTTGGATTCAATTGTTGATTCTGCCACCTACTTGATATGAGCAGATAATTTAACCTTTAGAGCCTCCAGGCTCCATGTCCCCCCTCTCAGGGGCAGTGAGAGCTAAAATCAACCGATGTTCTTTCTCAACAAGCCATACCCCCTGCTGAGGGTTGGGTCTACCTAATAGAAGAAGCACCTTCTGATGTGTTTGCATATATGTGTACGAGAGATTAAGAGGTGGCTCTCTGTTCCTCATCTGTAAGATTAAGGTAACAGTAAGAGCCTCCTCTTAAGTTTTAAGTATTAAATGAAGTCATAAAGTGCTTAGCACATGTATAGTGCTTAGCACAGTGTCTGGCATTGTGTGCTCAAGAAACATTTTTGATACTGTTATGTCAAGAGTCAGAAGAACAGTGGTTCAAAGGCGAAGAAAGATACCTTTCACTATTTTTTTTAAGCAGAGACACATTTAGGAGATCTTCTGACATAGATAAAGAGAGATGACTGTCTAAATGCAAGCCCTCCTTGGGCCCTAATCTTAAATCTCAAAAATCGAAGCTTCATTTTCCCACTTGTAAACTAGATCTACATCCATTCATTTAACAAATAATTTTGGAGCACAAGCCCTGTGTAAGGACCAGGCACTGGGAGGAAGGCAGGGAGTGAGACAGGCCCTGCTGTCAATATCTCGAAACAAGTAAGAAAAGCCCAGAAGTAAACAGGAAATTACAGTTCAGTGACGTAGTGCCTTAACAGAACTGAGCCTGGATGCCCTGGGAGCACACAGAAGGGCTGCTTTATTTGTGGGATTTCTATGAGGATTAATCGATTGCCAAAGCAATGGTGTTTTATTTTCATTGGCTTTCAAATATCTGTGAAAGCCAAAAGCATCATCCTAGAATGAGTAATACGACTAACTGCATCTCATCATATCTGAAAATGCCTGACAGACTGAATACCACTTAATACAACACCCGAGTGTTTATCATCATCTTACCCACTATCCTAGTCTGTTTTGAAAAGAGATTTAATGCACACATCAGCAGGAGCATCTCACGGCAATGGTCTCACTTTTCACATCTACAAATGTTATATAATATCACTGCCACACACTAGAGGTATTTGAGTTTGAGTACAAAACAATGACTATTCTAATAGGAAAAATGAATTATGCTATGATTATTAGCAATACAATAATGAAAATTATAGTATTTATTATCCTATAATAATTACTGGAATAATAAAATTCCCACAGAAAACTATACATCATCAACCTAGACTGAAGCATCAAGGTAACTGTGACCCCTCTGACCTTTCCTCTTTCACCTCTCTGAAGCACTTAATGCTGCCTTCTTTTCATATTGGAGTTCCATCTTCCTTCGGCTCCTTTATATAGTAAGTGTCCTGGTTTTCCCATTTCTTGAACTGTTCCTCTCTCATTCACTTCACTAATTCTATTGACCAACATAGGCTTACATTTTTCCTCATCTTGATTAAACTTCAGATAAGTTTCCTCTTGGCAATAGGTCCATGACCTCCCTTTTTTTTGAGAGAATCCACTTTAGAAAACTTCTAATTGCAAGGGGTGGGAGGGAGGGGAGGGTGGGTGATGGGTATAGAGGAGGGCACCTTTTGGGATGAGCACTGGGTGTTGTATGGAAATCAATTTGACAATAAATTTCATATATTGAAAAAAAATAATACCTACTTCACACAGATAACAGTGTTATCTGTTGTATAATACCATTGCCCTGATATGTTTGCATATCTGTCTCCTCCTGTTAGTTTATATACAGCTGAATTAGCATTCTTGATTGAATAAATATTGAATGGTCTGGCACTGTGCTCAAAGCTTAAAAAAAAAAGAAAAAAAAGAAAACTTCTAATTGCAAAATCTTTCTCTCCCTCTTTGAAATATATTTAAATCTCTTTCCAGTTTTACAGATCCAAGGGGGAAGGTCTCTCTCAACCTGAGAGCTACCCCTTTGAAATGCATTCACCAAACAAGATGGTAACCCTATCTCCCAGTCTCTGTGGAAGGGCAGTAGCCTAACTTCATGGGTGCCTAGCTCCAAATTTTAACACTACCCCCTGTCAGTAAAATAAGAGAAAGTTTATTTCTATTTTGGGTAAAACCAGTTAGCATATACAGGTGGCCTGCAATTCCTTCCCCTCCCTTGTCCCACCTCTGTTGAATTCAATCTCTCCCCTATTGCAATAGTCTTTTTTTTTTTTTTAAGATTTTATTTTATTTTATTTTATTTTATTATTTTTTTTAATGTTTACTTATTTTTGAGAGAGAGAGAGACAGAGCTCAAGAGGGGAAGGGCCAGAGAGAGAGGGAGACACAGAATCGGAAGCAGGCTCCAGGCTCTGAGCGGTCAGCACAGAGCCTGATGCGGGGCTCGAACTCACGAACCGTGAGATCATGACCTGAGCCGAAGTCGGACGCTTAACCGACTGAGCCACCCAGGCACCCCAAGATTTTATTTTTTAAGTAATCTCTATACCCAATGTGGGGCTTGAACCCACAACCCCAAGATCAAGAGTCACATGCTCCAGTCAGGCACCCTTATAATAACCTTGAATAAGGTCTTCCTTACCTGTTTAATGTTGTTGAGTGCAGTTTTTCTTTATTGCTACATATTTCTCCCATTCCAAGGAAGAAGGGAGAGCCAGGAGGGAAGAGAGAGGGAAGGAGAGAATAAAAAACGAAGGAAGGGCTGATCCAACAAATTATTACAGTTACCCTTTCTTCAGTTAAAGGATATTGCAAAATTAAAGTGGCAGAAAGAACAATTTCAGAATAAAAGAATTCTTTCAAGTTGAATAAATCTAGCATTATGAAAAATATAATCCATTTTCTTTTCTTTTTTCATTTCAGCACTGACTTCTGTGCACTGGGGTTTAGGAACCACAGACCTATGGGATGAACTCTAAACTCCACCTGGTTGTTTTCTTCTTTGAGGCTACTGATAATCTGATCTAAATTTTCTATTTTCAAGTTTCCCTTCCATCTTCACTCCAATCAAATACATCCACCCTCAATTTCATTTTTCTCTTCATCTGTAATCTGCTTTTCCCTCCTTTCTTCTTGCCTAGGTCCTGCTTTCCTTTCAGGACCCAGTTTATCCTGATTCCTCCATGAATACAAAACCTTTCTCAAAAACAAACTGGTGGTTGCCAAAGGGGAGGGATTTGGGGGTATGGATGAAATTGGTGAAGGGGATTAAGTACCATCTTCCAGTTATAAAACACATGAAACACGGGGATATAACGCACAGCACAGGGAACACAGTCAGTAATATGGTAACAACTCTATATAGTGACAGATGGTAACTACACTTATGGCGGTCACCATTTTGAAATGTACGTAAATATCAAATCAGCCAGAAACTAATACAATACTGTATGTCAACTATTCTCCAAATTAAAGCAAAACAAAACCTTTCTCTGGTGCTCTTTCTCTTCTTGCTCTAACCTCTTGAAAGTCACTTTCTTTTTCTTTTTTCAGTAAAAATCATGTGGAATTTCATTGACTACTTCACTCTATACAGTGCCCAAATGTGTACTTTCAACCCAGACTTCTCTCTGGAATTCTCGACTTGTATATTCAACTGCTTTATGATATTTCCACTGAAATGGCTGTATAGACATCTTTCACTCAACATTTCCAAAACAAAAGAAGTCCTCATCTTCTTCCAAACACTGCTCTACCTGATGACAACACGTTCTTCTAGTCCCTCATGTGAAAACACTTAGAATTATTGTGGGGGTGCTTGGGTGGCTCAGTAGGTTGGGCATCTGACTTTGGCTCAGGTCATGATCTCACCGTCCGTGGGTTCGAGCCCCGCATCGGGTTCTGTGCTGACAGCTCAGAGCCTGGAGCCTGCTTCCGATTTTGTGTCTCCCTCTCTCTCTGATCCTCCCCCACTCAAGTTCTGTCTCTGTCTCTCTCAAAAATAAATAAACATTAAAAATTTTTTTTAAATAAAAAAAAAAAGAATTACTGTGAATGTGCTTCTCTCACACCCACATCTACTCTGTCTAGGCATCCCATAGGTTCCACCTTTACACAGATGTATTCAAATCCAATCACTTCTCACCATCTCACATTTAGTGGAGCCATTCTCCCCTCTCCTAGATTACTGAATTCGGCAAGGAATTAGTCTCTGTATTTCCACATTTGCCCCTCTCTGCAAAATCTATTTATACACAGTAGCCAGAATGATCCTTTCAAAGTATTAAGTCATATCATGTCACCTTACAATGGCTCTCCAATTCACTCAGAAGAAAAACTCACGTCGTTAATATGACTTACAAAACCCTATACAATCGGTCCCCTTCCCCCCCCCCCCCATTCTCTCCTACTCTTCCTGAGACTCCTGCTCTCCCAGGATACCTCCATTCCAGCCCACTGGCCACCTTGCTTTGCTTTAAACTTGTCAGACAGAATGACCCTTTAGGCTTTGTTCTAGCTGCTCCTGCTGCATAAAACACTCTTCCCTTGGGTGGTCTTCAGGGTTCACGTTCACACCTTCCTCAAGTCTTTATTCATATCTCACGTTTGCAACAAAAATTACTTTGATCCCTTACTTGCACCTTCACTCTCTCCATCTCTGACACAACCAATTTCACTCTTTCTAAAATCACCTTACTCTTAAACTACCTTGAGTCACGGTGTGCTCTCCTGAGAACCGGAAAGACCTAGAAGACTCCCTTAAAAGTACAATGACTTGTAAATTCGAAAATGAGTCATTTAACCTCAGCTTCCCTGCACACCAAAATTGTGAGTGCCTATGGGATACAAGTCTTTGTATCCTACACAAGGATGAGAAGAGATGGCTAGAGGAACAGAATAAGAGGAAGGACGGAGTGGGGCGCCTGGGTGGCGCAGTCGGTTAGGCGTCCGACTTCAGCCAGGTCACGATCTCGCGGTCCGTGAGTTCGAGCCCCGCATCAGGCTCTGGGCTGATGGCTCAGAGCCTGGAGCCTGTTTCCGATTCTGTGTCTCCCTCTCTCTCTGCCCCTCCCCCGTTCATGCTCTGTCTCTCTCTGTCCCAAAAATGAATAAACGTTGAAAAAAAAAATTAAAAAAAAAAAAAAAAAAAGAGGAAGGACGGAGAAAGAGTATCATTTAGTGAGCTAATCACTGAGAAACTACGTAATTTGTAATCTAACCACATCCTGAGAGACAAGAAAACTTGCAAATTGCAACATGAATTGCAAATGAAGAGAGAAAAAAAACCTAGATATTTTCAAACAGAGACAGGTGTTGACAAAGAGTTATCCAGAAAATTTAGTAGTGGCCCAAGGTCCTTATGGATGTTTGTTTTCCTTGCAATGTTTTCTTACAGTGAGAAAGACAACTGTCTCTATACAGATAATATTGAGTTACTTTGTTTTTTGAAGGAAGGGACACCTAGGTGGCTCAGTCAGTTAAGCATCTGACTCCTGATTTAGGCTCAGGTCATAATCTCATGGTTTGTGGATTCAAGTCCTCTGCCCTGGCAATGTGGAGCCTGCTTGGGATTCTCTCCCTCTCTCTCTGTCCCATTCCTGCTCTCTCTCCCCCTCTCTCTCAAAATAAATAGAAATAAAACATTTCTTAAAAAATGAAGATCAAAATATAAACCCATGCAACCATGAGATGTGAGAAAATGTTTTGGTTTGTAATTTTGGTATTTTGAAGGGCAAGAATTTGGGGTTTCTTGCTTTGATTACTGTATTTTTTACAAAGATAATATACTCATAAAAATAATAGCCATGTGATCAGTCCCTTTTAGTGCTTTCTGTTTTCATGTTCAACCGAATATGAAAACTTTCCATGAACCCTAAAAATTTCCTACAAGGAAAACACTATCTTAACAACAAAGTTTACATTTGACATTATTGCATCTTAGGTAATACAAATCAATCATCTCAACTAAAATAGACTTTCAAACTAAGATATAGCAAACTATTGAAATCAAATTATTTATTCATGTTAGAAAGCACCAACATTTAAAAGGGACAAAAATATGAGCTCACCATGAAAACACACTCGTAATTTCGAAAACGTGATCAATGTCTTAGACACAATAACCCAACCTTCATAACACAAAAAAAAATTATTCCATTTTGATAATTAATGTTTTAATAAAAATGTTTCACTTGAAAATCATTCTCCTACCTTATTTTGATTTTAAATGACTTCTGAATTTTATGAATATCAGAACAAAATGTATCCTATCTTAAAATCTCTTTTTAATGAGACTAAAGGAAAAAAACAGAATCTAGAATGAATTCTATACAAAGTTTTCCTTGTGGTGCTCTCCAGTGTCATTGTTGGCATCTTCCTTATTATAATATGCAACAACACTCAGAATCTGTAAATTATTTCTGGATGGAATCATTTTTAAAAAGTAACTTTATGCAACATTTTACTTACACATTCTGTGGCTGTGACTATCAATGAGCTTGAGATAACAGATTTTCCTCCATTAAAGCTCACTGAAACATCAAGAGTTCTGAAAGAAAATGAAAGAAACAATAATTAAAAATAAATTAAAAACGAGAGGATTGTGGGAGATTTTTATGTCTGCATATAATTCAAAACAAGCAAGAATGTTTACTTTTGATCAGTTATCCCAACTTTTTTCTTTCTTAGCTCCAGTCATTACTTAGTAGCCAGAGGCAAATTCCTTAAATGATCTAATTGTTCCTAAAAGAAAGATTAACATAAATAGTAACATTAAAAAATTCCTTGAGAGAAATGCTGAGGCTGTCTTCCCAATACCCTAAAAAGAATAAAAAAAAAAAAAAAAAAAAAAAAAAAACACTTAGATCCTATTTACCATATTTCCCCTGTCTTCAGACATTACTACCATCACAAGATTATTAAGAATAAAAAATTGGAGGGGTATGTGGGTGGCTCAGTAGGTTAAGTGTCCGACTTCTGCTCAGGTCATGATCTCATGGTTTGTGGGTTCTAGCCGCACATTGAGCTGTCAGCTCAGAGCTTGGAGCCTGCTTTGGATTCTGTGTCTCCCTCTCTCTCCGTCCCTGCCCTACTTGCGCTCTGTGTCTCTGTCAAAAATAAACATTAAAAAAAATTCTTAAAAAATAGATAGGTAAATAAATAAATAATTGGAAATAATAAACCATTCAAGGTTAAAATATAGAGAAAGTGATAATACAGGAGAGAGAAACTGAAGAAAAACGAGAATGCAATGTCCATGTAGGTATTTGTTGTAGACGATCCTAGGACATCAAAATATCTTGACAAAGGTACAAGAAGAAAGAATAATTTCTTTTTTTCATGGCTAAGATACATCAGAATTAGAATACAGCTCTTACTTTGGAAACATGATTTCAAATTTTAAGATAATTAATAATAGTTAAAATTTCATTAATTCAGATTCTAGTAATTATTTGTGATCAGTCAGCCAGGAGTTGGTAACTTTCTAAAAAATAGCTCTAAGATATCAAAAGGGGAAAAAATGACAAGGGGATTTTAAAATATTAAGGAAAGAGCCCTTTTCCAAAATAGTTTACACAGTATATTATCCTATAATAATTGGAATGCCAACATTTCAAAGCTATCCATTCATTAAAGCAGAAAGTAGTAGATAACATTTTGGTAATCTAACTTCTATACAGTGCCATGCTCCCATTCTCCGAAAATATTCTAAATTCCAAGAATTAATAGCTAAAAACTTTGCCTGAATTACTCTGAATCAACAAAATGTTGTATTTTGAAGTTTTCTTCTCTATTCCTTGAATTGAAAGCCAAATTCACTACTACTTACAAAGAATTCTGATAAAAGAGAAGCAATCTCAAACCACTGGTAAAATTTCAATTACGATGCCAGAGATGGGGGATGAGAAATATTATTTAGCCCCTGCTATGTGCCAGATACCCAGCCGAGGCATTTTATGAACATCATCTCATTCATCTTCACAACAGCCCTTAAAGAAAGTAGTAGTTTCACAGTTGTGCAGATGGGGTACATCAGGCCCAGAAATGCTAATGACCTTGCCTAAAGTGGTAAAGCTAGGGTTCTAACTAATTTTGAAGTCTTCCCATCAGACCACGCAAGCTTGTTGAAATCAGAGTCCTTAGTGTGTTTCTTTTCTCATTGTGATATTTAGTTTGGATTCACACAGGAACAAGAGACACCAGGAAACATACTCCTAGCAAACCTGAAGCTGAACTCTTCTTCAAAAATCAGTAATACTTCTGTTTAAAATATTTCTTTAAATTATTCCCTTCAAAATACTTTGTTAAAAAAAAAAGGTTTAGCTATATCCAGAAAAGAATGAGAACTTAAGATATTTATATCAACTTGTTTGAACTTTTGAACTAGTTCAACACAGAATGCCAAGTGGTTTATTTAAGAAAGAAAACTTAAACCCAATTGCTTATTCTGCAGAACCAAGTGCCTTGTTTTATTTACTTTTTTTGAAGACTAAGCAGAGTTGAATCCAAAAATAATCTTTCCTAGTTCCCAATTCCTCTACTTTGAAATGTACCAGAAAGCATATGACATGGTAAGTATGGTTTTAGTTTGGGGGAAGGGACTATCTGATTCACGATAATGTATGATTGTTGCAAATAATCTTACTGATTCAACTTCTTTGCGTTCAGCAGATACTGACTGAAGTTGTTTATAACCTGGCACTTAGAACTCACCAGAAATAAGCCAGTTCTCTAATTAATGAAGGAAACATTAAAAATTTTGATGCTTCCAGACTGAGAAAAAAAGAAAAAAAGGATTTTAATGCTTATCCAAGTGGAATAAGAACAGAAGATCTATTTTACAACAAAGTTCTTTCCTCTAGTAGAAATGCATGCCAACGAGATCTTCTAGGCAGCCAATATAACTGCAGTTATCTCCAAAACTCAGTCTAGTATCATGTGGCTGGTTTCACATAAAACTGAGACAAGTCTCCACAGATGGAAAGGCACCTGATGTTTCTTTTGACATTGGGACTCAACTGAAACAATATGATCTTTACCTTCTTGAGAGCAGAGCATGGCCATCAGCAGCAGCATTGATAACGATGGCATTTATCGAGTCCCTAGTACGAGCCAGACACACGGCTCTCCTCTCATTTAATCTTCACAGAGACCCCCTGAGCTAGGCAGCAGCATTTTCTCCACTTCCCAAGAGAGGAAACTGAAGCTTACAAAGGTAACTTGCCCGAACCTTAAACATCTCTGACTCTGGAGTCAAAGTGCTTCTTTTATTTCTACCACATACTTCTTTCATCCCTGATAAATATGTGAGAATCTTACATTTAAATTTCTCTCATCGGCAAGGGCTGAGTAACACTCCTCCAGGTTTTTACTACATTCATTTACCATATTGCTCATACTAATACATTTACCATATTGCTCATGGTTAACTAGAATGGCATTTACTAACTGCTAAGATAACACAAAAAACACGCTCCAAAAGTTACTCTTGCATTTAAATGTTGTTGTTTCTTTAGTGAAACGTTTTTGAAATTATTGGTATGATACTGGCACATGAATGATACCTTTGCCCAAAGGTATGCTGCTCCTTTGCATGCAGATTGGTAAAGCCACCTCACCCTCTAACCCAAACCTAATACCCTGACCTTTTGTTGACTCAAAATTCCAATACATATATTTAATGTTTGCCATCTTATTTTATGTCATTTCCATTCGTATCTATGCATTGCTCATTCCTACATAACCCCTACTTCTGGTTAGTGTATTACTAACAGTAGAACCCAAACTCACAGTTGATAGACACTTTGTTATGGATGAAAATGTATGAAAGCCATGTTGGTTTTACCTAATTCCACACAGAAGTGAGAGGTGAGGGGAGAGTTCATTTTTCATTTGTCCCAAGAATCAATTAAAATTATAAAAGGGGAGAGGTCTAGCCCACAAGTTGAGAAATCAGGAGTCCTGGGTTTGAAGCCTAGTCCCTATACTCTCAACCTTGCATTCCTCAATCTGTAAAATGGGGATAATTTTACCTATTTCAGAGTTGTTTGGGGGAAGAGAGCCTGGCAAAATAATAAGCATAAAATATCCAACATAGGATACAGCAGTTATTCTTATATTATTGTAACACTTGACTATTTTTCTAACAGATTATTCAGAATAACAAGGTATTTTATATAAACCTTTTAGACCAAGTGAAAATATAACACAGATAATACAGAAGAATATCTAGCAGCAATAAAATAATTACCTAACACTTTTTGGCTCAAAGAACTTTTCTACTCACTGCCCTGTAAAACTACAGATAAATTGTTCAAAAACTGCCTAGAATATAACATCATCCAGGTTCCTGTACAGAAATATTTCAGTGTTATTTCCTTCCTGTTACAAAACATCATCTGATTAAACCCAACATCATAGCTGTGTTGGGCTGTATGTTTACACCTCAAACCTAAAACTGCACTCTAAATTGGTTTATGAACGTTTGCCAATAAGTTCATGATTCATTTAATCACTCAATCATTCTATTACTAGTTAATTAAACAAATACTTACAAATTGCTACCATAGGCCAAGCTAGGCTGTGCTTGGTAACAGGACTGCGGTAACAAATAAAACACAGTGTTACAATGTAAGTGAAAGGAAACCACATAAACAATTACAATAGAGTGTGACGTTAACTAAAAGAGGTATAAGCACAGGAGTACTAGCGGACCTAGTTGTGAGAGATACAACTTGTTCAGCTTTGCCAAGGGGACATCAACAAAGGCTTCCTGCAGGAAGTCACTCAAAGATGAATCCTAAATAATGACCAGGAGATAATAAGGAAAAGAGATTAGAAAAGGATCCACGAAGAAGGAGGCTACTTGATAGGCTGGAACGTAAGGAAGGCACAGAACAGTCAAGGAACTAAAACCATTCAACGCAGCAGCATCACAAGATGTGAGAGTGAGAATATATGGCCTGAGGCTGGAAAAGGGAGTAGGAAAGGATCAGGAAAAAGCCAGGATGCCATCTTTAGACATTTGGAATTAGTCTTAAGAGTTTTTAAATTATGTAGAAATATTGGCAGAACTGTGTTTTTACAAATATCATTCTTTTTTACAGTGTAGAACGTGGACTGGAAGAGTAGATTCTACAGTAGAAACACCACTTATGGATGTCGTGGTATATTTCACATTAGAGCCAAAGTAGAAATGAACTAAAATAGTGGCAATAAGGGAGGTGTGAAAATGAAAGTTGGGAGATCTTAAGGAGTTAAAATAAAAATGATTGGACATTTAGGATGTTAATGGTGAGGAAGAAGGAAATAGTTAAAGATGACTTAACAGTTTCTATCTTGGTGTGAGGTGGGTTGCATAGGAAACACAGGAAACAGAGCAGGTGTGAACAGAAGTACCCAGGCTTAACTTGGGAGCTTCAAGTTGAATGGGCCATGAGAAATCCAAGTGAAGCAGTAGACTTTTGGATAATGGACTTTCGGATAGTGCCTTTAGAGCTAAGAAAAAGATCTTGTCTTGAGATTTGGAGCTCCTCAGCAAAAAAAGGAAGCCTTGGAGAAGATGCATTTATGAATCAGTATGCCAACCATGGTGATAACTGAGAGTAAGGGACAGTAAGAAGAGGAGCCTGCAGTGACATCTGAGAAAAAACAGCCAGCTAGGTGAGAATAAAAAGTCATGAAAGACAAAGGGAGAACCTCTGAGACAGGGATGGCCCACAGTGCCTAATGCAGGGTGGTTAGGGAAGATCAGGCTAAGAACTAAAAACTTCCAACATCCTTTTCTATAAATTGGTTCTACATTGTTCAGAATTGCTCACAAATATCTTAATACACTCTTGGTTCCATCCTTGGAATATATTTTTTTTTCAAAGTAGAAGGATCAGGGTGCCTGGGTGGCTCCTTCCATAGAACATGCAACTCTTGATCTCCAGGTTGTGAGTTCAAACCCCATGTTGGGTCTAGAGCTCATTTAAGCACAAAAAAAGAAAAAACAAAAACAACAACAACAAAACAAAACAAAGTAGAAGGACAGAAGAAACCCAAACAACTCACCATAGCAAAAAGATTGTTTGAAGTACATTTTAATGTCAACTGGTATTCGATTAATAGTGATAAAACTAAATTCATTCCACATGACTTATTAAATAGTACTGTGATATATAATTAAGTAAATAAAATTCAATAAGTCCTAATGGTCACAGTGAGTTTATTTAAAGATGCAGGAGAGTTCCCAAACAGAATAGC
This sequence comes from Leopardus geoffroyi, assembly GCF_018350155.1. Lineage (NCBI taxonomy): Eukaryota > Metazoa > Chordata > Mammalia > Carnivora > Felidae > Leopardus > Leopardus geoffroyi. Next base: position 140,172,307 of record NC_059327.1, on the reverse strand, counting down.
TCAGTGCCGTATGTTAGAGCTACTTTGATCTAAGAAACTTCACACACCATGAACTATGGTTGACATTTCAATCTATGGTAGCCTATTTGCAAAGTATTCATTTACTACTGACTTCTTGGGTAGCCAATAAAAGATGCCATTTTATGATCCATTAAAAAGATGAAAAAATTAAATAAAATTATGAAAGGTATTTGCCAGAAGCAATAAATAATTTACCTCCAATTTGCACGTACTGAAAACTAAGCTGGCAACAACTCAAAAAGTTATAAAAATTATGGTGACTTAAGATATTTTGAAATCAAGTGCTACTATTAAATACTCTGCAGAGCTTTTTAAAAGTTAGTTTTGTGCATAATAAAGAGGAAGACTTGAAAAATAAGTCTTCATATTTGTGAATACAGATTTCACTAGATTTCACTTATAGTGATAAGTATATATGTAAATAATGCTTTATCTAAGGATATCTTTTTAACGTGGTTAAAGGGTTCTTGAATAAAATAATTTCTTTTTAAGATATTTCAAAATATGTGTATACTAAAACAAACATTGCAGTTGGGAAATTGCTAGATTTCAGAAAGAACAGAAAGCTGTATTCAGAAATGTGCTGGCCATCACACCTGAAGCTGTACTGCAAATGTTTACAGTATTACCCTGAAAATAATCCCTTTCTAACTGTTTTTGCATATTTTAATAAAATAATGAAAAGATACTTGGAAATAATCACTCATTTTTAGTGCCTTTCATCCAAAAAAAGCCAAATCCCCTATTAATAGCAAAAAAAAAGTAAAAATAAAATGATAATACAAAATTTAGAAGCAGTATTTAAGAGGATTGAAACACATATCTAAGGATATCTCTATCTCATCATATATCTGTCCGTCTTTGAACACTTGTGGTTACCAAAACATTCTCTAAATTGTTAGAGATCTTCTTTGTATTGAGCTGAAATGTGCCTCTCTTTACCTTTTGCTCTTTCCTTCTCCTTTCCTTAGAGCAATAAAGAATAAGTCAGCTCTTTCACATGACAGAGCTGATGTTTGAAGACATCTGATATTTCATGCCTGAATCATACTTCAGAGTATTTTCAATTACATCGTATTTAACATTTCCATACTTGGCAACATCTTGTTGGCCACCTCTAGATGTGCTCCAACTAATTGTTCCTCTTAAAAGACAATTTCCAGAACTAAAAATAATACTGAGGATGGAGCCCCAATAAGGATTAGGTGAACTGATCACATTTATACGTATAATCAGAAAGCAATACACTATGGGAAAGAAAAAGATAAAATGCCCCACCACTGGGGTGGGGGATAGAGAAATAAAGAAACAGAGATGGTCCTCAGCCTTAACCCATCTCACCAAGATTCTAATGCTTACATTCAAAGTAAAGACATAACTACTGTCCTAGAATCTATGATAAAAATAAATAAATCAAGTGTCATTCCTCATAATGAAAACAAGAGAGAATAAAGGCATTCTTATATCATCTGCTACTAAGGTAATGTTATTAGGTATTGTATAGATATATATACACATGCATGCATAGGTATATTTTTGAAAAGAAGTGTTCATGTGAGAAGCTGTGTTAAAGGCAGAATTTGTCCAGCCAAGAAAGAGAAGTGGAATGAATCAATTTTATTCCAGGTAAAATGATCATATTGAAAAACTAACAATGTTGAAGAAGAAAATAAAAAGGCTCTATTACCAAGTTAGGCTCTAACCCCAAGGTGGCCACACCATTCATCTGAATGAACCTTCAATATCACATGCCTAAAAATTTCCACATACGCTAATGTCCCACCACTTCTTAACTCAAAACACTCTGTCATGTGTCTTCCCACATTGCCTTTTAAGAGAACTAATACTATCAGTTTCATCTGACTTAGATATTTATTTCATATTTGCCAGAAGATTCTGGCCAATGTTTCTGAAAGCACATTTAACTATACCATATGCCTCCTTAAATCATCTCTATCAAACAAGCTGTAGGATAAGGCTCTGGTTCATTCTGTTCTGTTTTTCTTTCTTCACAATGTGTTTATGTATATTTACCCAATTTGTTCTGCTCTTCTTGCCAAATTACAGGTTTGAGGATCTCAACTATTGCAGAACAGCTGTGCTATTGTTGACATCTCACTCAACAAGGGTCAGAGGAGAAGCCCATCCTTCAAGTACTGGGGACACCTGCACTTACACCATAAGGCGAATGCCCTGCGGTGGGGAGGATTCAAAGAACTCCACAGAGTCTTTCCTATTCAGACTTAAAACACTGGTACAAGTGAGCCACTGGCAGAAGTAAACTGCCAACAATCTACAGATTTCTCTCGGTAAGACAATTTGTTTAATCACATGACATTTTAAAATTAAACTGTATCCAATGAAAGAAGTACAGAAGAACGACCTCATTACCACCACCTTTACATTCTTCCCATTTCAATACTAAGTATCCAGGGGCACGTGGGTGGCTCAGCCAGTTAAGTGTCCACCTCTTGGTTTCAGCTCAGGTCATGATCTCGTGGTTTCGAGAGTTTGAGCCCCGTGTCAGACTCCACGCTGACAGTGCAGAGCCTGCTTGGGATCCCCTCCTCCCTCTCTCTCTGCCCCTTCCCCACTCACACTGTCTCCATCTCTCTCCAAATTAATAAATAAACTTAAGTAAAATAAAAGAAAGAAAGAAATATTAAGAATCCATTCATCTCAATCTGGAAATCTATATGAAATAAAAAAATCTAATAAACAGAAATCTCTCCCAAAGAAAGTACTTCAAAGACCCATTTCAATAACACTAACTAATGATAGGCCTGGATAAGATTTGCCCAGACAGTTTTAATGTCTGTTTACTCCACAACATCAATTTCCAAATGCAACGCTATGGTCCTAGCTCTGCTGCTATATTCTTTGTCCCCATCTGCAAGCAAAGCATCTTCATATTAACCATTTTGCAAACTAACATTCACAAGTGTTTAGGTTTTTTTAAAAGAATAATCCTCAAACAAAAATGGAATTCAGGAAGTAACAGCAAGATGCGTTACTGATAGAGCAGGTTAATGAGATGAGGCACATGTCCACGGGTCCAGCTCTGAGACTAGGCATCTGGCTTTGAGGCTGTCTATCTAGGGTTACTTCACCGGGGTGTTGTTAATTATTGAAGTGAGAGAACAGGGGGAACCATCACCACATCTGTCACCCTCACACAGGAAAACCCTTCATTCGTTGTTGGGCCAGATGTGTTTATTTGAAACATAGACTAACTAGCTACTTAATGGGTTTGAATTCTTAGCCAAAAGCTAATTAGGCAAACATATTAAGCATCAGTCACCTTACAAGGCTAAACTGTTTCAGTTGTGTTGATTTTTATCCAATCTCATAAGAGAGCTCGTCACCTACAGAGGTATCTAAAGAAAAGTCAAGGCAAAGGAAAGGTCCAAATTACTTGCAACATACTTAGAAGAACAATAATGATATCCCCAAGTGACCAATATACTAACAAATAAAACCTCATGTTTTGCCTCAGTGGTATCACGTGCTTGATACCAAAAAGAAAGCAGGAAAGCAAGAGAAAGCAAAAGTAATTATCTAAAATGTCCTTCCCCCCAAATCTCCAGTTCTCTTGTAGGTGAAATATTAATGTCAAAAGCCAAATAAATGATGACTTCTCATGTCTGATAGTTATTATGTTCTATATGGTTTTTTAAAATCACATGTCCTGGGTATTTAGTCAATCTATAAATCACTGAAGAATATCAGCAGTCTCTATAGCCTCTTTAAAAAAAAGAGGCAAATTCTAGAGAATACAAACTCAGTGTCTGGGATAAAACAGGCATACTGCACTTTATAACTACTTTGGAGAAGAAGGTAAGATGTCTTCCTTAACCAATCATTGCTATTAAAAAATCAAGATAGTTTTCTGTTCTCTTTTTCCTTTTTTTAAATGTTTATTTATTTTGAGAAAGAGAGCTGGGGAGACTCAGAGGGAGAGGAAGAGAGAGAATCCTGAGAAGGCTCAGCACTGTCAGCACAGAGTCCGATGCAGGGCTCGATCCCACAAGCGGTGAGATCAGGACCTGAGCTGAAATCAAGAGTTGGACGCTCAACTGACTGAGCCACCCACGCACCCCTCTATTCTCTTAAATGGCATGCCCCTCCCATAGGATTCTGCGCATTTTTCTCCTACCTGATATAAGTCTCTGACCACCCCCAGCAATCAAAGGTACTTTTTTGCTCTTAATATAACTTGTAAGTCAAAATATTTGAGGAAAATGCATCCATCCTCTCATCTAGCAAACATTTATGAATCTATTGTGTGCCAAGCATTGTGTTTGGTGTTACAGATACAGCAGGAATCAAAACAAAATCTATCCTAGCAGGAAAGAGACCCAAGAGAAAATAAATGCTTGGGAGAAAAAAATAACCATGAGAAGGGAATAGGGAGTGCCAAACGCAAGAGGAGAAAGACTGTATTGATTAAATAGGGTGACCAGGAAGGGTTTACCAAGAAGGTGACATGTGAACAAGGCCTAAAGAAGGTGAGAATGAGCCACGAGGAGAAGAGCATTTCAAGCAGCGGGAACAACAGGTATACAAGTGCCAACGTAGTTGAGGAACAGCAAAGAGGCCTGTGTGACCATCACAAAAGGGGCAAAAGGAAGATGAATACTCTGACATGGTGAGGGGCCAGATCCTACAGAACCTTGTAGAACATGGCAATGTTTAGATTTTCACTCTGAGTGGAACAGGAAACATTATCAAGGATTTAAGGGAAAGGTGATATAAATGAACAGTTTTAAAAGGATCGCTATGCCAAGAACAGAAGCAGAAAAACCAGGAGAAGCTAATAAACCTTGTATATTTTATTTGCCTCTGCTCTATACACAAGATCAATTTAAAGTAATTCTGTATCTTATTTATTATCCTAAACATATTCCTTCCACTACTTTTGGGCTAAGGAATATCTGAACTGTCTGCAATCATTTCCTTCATAATAGAGTGTAAAAAAAAATCACAAATGGAAATACTAAATTACGAACGAAATTATCTGTTTAGGTGATTTAAATAAAAGCTCTTCTTCCAAACTAACATCCTTTATTTTAACCAGCTATCATTATGGTTTATATTGTCACACCAAAGAACATGAGAAAACAGACCTTATAGGATGTGGATATTAAATTAAAGCACAAATACTTCCTAGTCCAAGGTATGCCTTATTGAGCCATGCTCCTTTTGATATTGATATTGATATCCTTTAATCTTGATATTTAAACACCATAGTAATTAGTCAAAACCTCACTTTGTAACTCATGTGTGTGTAGATGTGTGTAGGGGCATGTGTAAATTTAATACTACACAGTTCAAAATAATGCTTTGGCTCTGATTATTTAAAGGCTCTAACAATATCTCTTACCCATCCAGATAAATACTTATGGAGCCTTTTAATCAATATTTAAGAAATACGATAAAGCTGACTGAAGCATTTTCAACCTACTAAGAGTATATATGGTTAAAGTACTAGCCAGAGTAGTTTGCTTAGAACTACTATTTCATGTTCACTCTGTACATAAAAAACAAAGATGCAATAAAATAATTAATGCATATTTGTCACCATTTCCTAATAATTTGTACCTAAAATGTTTTTAATATGTTTTAAATGAAGTACTTACTCTCCAACTTTATTCAGTGTAGGTGCGGGACAAAGCATAGAATTAAGCTCCACACTTACTGGGTAAACACCTAGAAAATAAAATGGCACTGAATTAATAAAGAGCTTTATTTTTTCTCAGTTTCATTAATAATATGAAAAACGTGGGGTGCCTGGGTGGCTCAGGTGGTTAAGCATCTGGCTCTGGATTTCAGCTCAGGTCATGATCTCATGGTTTGTGAGATCGAGCCCCACATTGGTCTTTGCACTGACAATATGGGGGACTCTCTCTCTCCCACTCTCTCTCCCTCTCTCTCTCAAAATAAATAAATAAACTTGAAAAAAAAATTTAAATTATATTAAAACATAATGGCAAGAAGGGTTTAACAGTGGAACATTAGATATATATTAGAATGAAAAACCAAATAGATTCTCATTGAAAAAGAGGAGAAGGAAAAGAGAATGAAAAAAATAGAGATTCTAGGCCTCACTGATATACAGTGTTGGTAAATTGTGATTTTTTTCTTAGACTAAATTCACATGTATTTGTAGATACTATAAAATTATCATCTTCTCCATCTCCATTTTTTAAGTATCTTAGGCTTTTAAGTGATATATATTTTAAAAGCAGAATTTAAAAACAATGGAGAGGGGCACCTGGGTGGCTCAGTCGGTTGAGTGACCGACTTCGGCTCAGGTCATGATCTCGCAGTTTGTGAGTTCGAGCCACGCGTCGGGCTCTGTGCTGACAGCTCAGAGCCTGGAGCCTACTTCAGATTCTATGTCTCCCCCTCTCTCTACCCCTCCCCTGCTCACGCTCTGTGTCTCTCTGTCTCTCAATAATAAATAAACATTAAAAAAAATTTTAAAAACAATGGAGAAAAGATGAATATCCAAAGAAGAATGAAGGTATTTCAAGGCTTCAATAAAATAGTTGTATCTACAATAAATAAATACATTTCATAAAACAGAATGCTTAAATTGCCCTAATAATTTTAATAATATAGGATCAAAAAAATCTGGACTATAAATATTCAGAAAAGTTACATAAACAAATGGATAATCCTGGATATGAGGGATGAAAATACAACCTGACTCTACTCATTTGTTTGAGAATTTAGTTTAATAAACTTAATCTTATGTAGCTAAGGGATAAATATGTTTATATTACAATCAAACACGTACCCGAAGGGAGCTAGGTAAAGCTAACTCTTAGATTCAGATGGCTAGTGAATAAAAATAAAATTACTTTGTCCTCTACAATTGTAGCATCTACTATGAAGCATTTGTTACAAATATTATTGTCTTGCTTTACCAAAATGATGATCCTAACAGGAAAGAGAGGAATTAATTCTGACATTTACCATGCTGAGATCCTCACCACGTTAATTCAACAAACACACACTGAACAGTTGCTGTGTACATAGCCAAAGCTGTGCTATTGGAGTGCTTAGTACCATCAGAAAAACAGCAAAATTGTAGATGAACTTCTCAAAACATAATTCCACCAGAGTTCACAGAGTTATGGTATCTGCCTTACAGATTAAAATTTTAGAAGCCAATATAATCATCGATAAGGAAAAAATGTCTCAATAGAGACCCAAAACGCTCAGAATATTTAAGATCTATTTAAGGAGTTTTTCTCAGAATGATGATTAAAAACACTATCCTCATCTGCTTTTTTGAAAGCCATGTTAGGGAAAATAAAACCCCATTCCATAAATATGATAATTTTCAATAAACAGTGCTGGGTGGGCACTGAAGATAAAAATACGTGAAACATTCAAAAACATGAAATATATGAAATATCGACAAGGCAAAAAGCCTCTCTCAAGAAGCTGACTGGCAAATTATTGGGACATTAGATGAAGAAAATGAGTGAGCATAAAATAAGGCAATAAGTAGTAGAGTGGTCCAAGATAGTTAGATTTTCAGGCAAGAGTGACAATAAATAAATCTGGAGAAAGAGGCAATTAAATCAAGCAGTTGATGCAGTCCACACAGAATCAAGTTAGGAAAACTGGGTTCAACTCTCAGCTCTGCCCATTATTGGCTGTGTCACCACAGGCAAGTTATTTGACTCTTTCAGCCACTGGACCACTACCCGTAAAATGAGGCTGCTCAGGATAGGGTTCAGCATCTCTTAAGTTATGAACAAAGGTTGTAATCATGAAACAACAACAACAAAAAATTGTTATTACTACTGGTACTCTCACCAGACTTCATTTCTTTCTTCCTTGATTGAAAAATATAGCAGAGTTTATTTCAGCTGGGAACAAGAGGAAAACACTTGGTACTTATATGCTGTAAAGATATTCAAGCAACATAGAGATTATGAGGAACCTACTTTTTGTGTATGTTTCATTTACAGTGTAAGTACAGAGAACACTCCCATTCCGACTGCCCAAGATGAATCCTCTTCCATTCAAAACAATTTGAAATTCCTCTAGAAGCAAAAAGAAAAACAAACATGTTAACCCCTGCTTTACAAAAAATAAAAAGACATAACTTGAAAGGTCAAGGTACACAGAATTAATTTCTTCATAGTATTCAGCCAACTAGTAACAATGAAGACATCGTTGTCTCCAATTCTACTTGCTTTCTCGGACCCTCTAGGGAAATTCAGGGAAGATATCATTGATTGTCACATAGAAAGGTGACATTATTTAATTTTTTTAAACAAAGTGGTTTCCAGTAGTAACCAAGAAATTAGAACTAAAGCCTAACACTTATTCCCACGTACCACAGGAACTTCCCCTTACCCTGTCTTCTCTGTCCCCAGTAGAAAGAAAGAAAGAAAAAAGAAAGAAGGAAAGAAAGAAAGAAAGAAAGAAAGAAAGAAAGAAAGAAAGAAAGAAGGAAGGAAGGAAGGAAGGAAGGAAGGAAGGAAGGAAGGAAGGAAGGAAGAAATTCTATTCTTAGGCAAATATCAGTAGGAAAGAACCCTCTTTGTTTTTCTGTACTCCCAAGTATTAAGATGTGGGAATGTAAAGAAAATTACTTATTCATGTTCTTTGTTTCTTAGAACAGTTTTGTATTTTCTTTAATCTCTGACACCCCATACAGAGTTCTTTAACAGTTTCTTGACATTACTAATCTGGTTTCATTTTCTTTTGCATACAAATTTAGAACCCAGCAGAGGACATGCACTTTGGATTACTAATCATCTATGACCAGTCAATAAAGGAAGTTTATTCAACATATTGCTCAGGACTCTATACAGGGGAAGTAGTCACTAAATGTTAGACAGTAAAATAAAATGCTAGAAAAAATGTTAACTGATCAAATACCTTGATAGGCCATTAAACATTTGCTATTTAGCTAGAAGAAGGCATATTAACTATTTTAACAGTGATTAACTCTCCATCTTCTCAAGCAATCTCCTAGCAAAATCTAACATATATACAGTAATGTATTATCAAGAAAATATTGCTATGCCACTCTGCATGGAGTATATTATAAAAGGAATTTTACTTATAAAGGGCAGGTAAAACAATGTGACTGTGCAAAAGATCATGGGCTTCAGAGTCAGATAGACAAGAGTCAAATAGGACAATTACTAAAGCAAATACTGACCCACTCTGCCTGGGTCTCCTCATCTGTTGAACCAGTGATTATAAAAATGTCAAATAGTGCTGGTATGAAGATTAAGTAAAGTTATAAAGGCAAAGGGATGCTCTGCGACGTTCAAATGCACTATTCCTTTTAAACATCTCAACCATTAATTAGGGAGTCTAAAAGATATAGAACCTAAGACTATATCCAGCGATTGGGAGGCTCTGTGGTAAATTACACAGCACATTTCCTCTTCCATCAGACCCAATATATTTTTCCTTTTCTAGTAAAGTCAGGTTAAAATGAACTCCAGGTCAGACTTGAAGAAGAAGAAACAGAACAAGCCAGAGAGAATCACATTCTCTTTGGGTAAGGACAGCTTGGAAGTGCTAAAACCTGAGTCTGTTCTTAGCTAATGAAGCCACCTGCTTCCTTCCTGCCATCCACCCATACAGAGCTCCCTCCTGTGCCCTGAGCTGGAGGGCACTGCACTTCGGGCCGGTCATCAAATCATGGAGCTCAAAGTCTACAGATACATGACTGTATAATCAGATAAAAGAAAAAAAATCATATTTTATTTTACTTGTCATAGGAAAGGTCTCAAACATGAACTAAATATACAGAAAATTCTAAAAGCCTGTCACACAATATGTTCATTATTTAAAATAACACTCCAATCTTAAAAAATTTGAATTTAAAATAGAAATATTTCAAGGAATTATTTAAAAATTCTTACAGAAAAGGATGCCAAAAAAGTTAATTTTGTTATTCTCATTCCAACACGAGTTTCAAATCATATATTTTAACTAGGGGGAAAAAATACAATTTCTTATATGGTATTTTTAAATTCTAACCACTTACCCCCTACACAGACACTTGAAGGCCGCAATTCCAGGATTTCAGTGCATGACTGAGCTAGTATCTAAAAAGGAAAAAAGAAGACCGAGATAGAGAACTAAATTATAACATGTAAAGTGCATTATAAGATTGCTAATAACCTCAAGGTCCTCCCCTTAACTTTAATAGATGGCAGAGAAAAACCTATTAACTGTCGTATATACAGCTACCAAGCTCTTAGGAAATTTCTGTGCTGTCTTCCAGTATATATTCTACAATTGTATACTGTAGGAACCCTTACTCGATTAGAGTAAATATAAATAGGCACCAATAAAGCAGATGTTGCCTCAAAGTCTGGTAGCCTTGAATACAAACAGATAACTAAAATTTCTTGATGGCCATGAAATCAATGCTGACTTTCCCTATTAGGCAAAAACAAGATAGCAAATCAGACCCCCTCTTTAATTCTGAAAATTTAATGTCATTTTATTAAGAGGTTCAATATAATATCCATAAAGAAGCACTTTTGTATTTCTGGCATTTCTATCCGATTTCTCAAGCCCCCTTTCCCACGGATGCTAACCCACCTTGTATGGAGCAAACCTTATGGTTGGAGGACACAGGCTCCTTAGATGAGCCCAACATTTTCCTCAAAAACACAGACTCTGTACTCCAGCATGCCCAGAGCACAGGAACAGAATGGCCCTTCTTAGCTCATTCTGAGAAACAGAAACTACCATACAAGGCACAAGGCTACAAGTGAAAAACAACAATGATGAAATAAGCTGGTCTGAATGGACCCAACAATCCTGTCTTTATTTTTAGAACTTCTCTGTACTTCATTATCAAATTCAGACAAATTCCAGATGATCTTTGAACGACATTCCTTTCTTGACAGAGTTGAAGACAATGGTCTCTAGCATCTCCTGCTCGTAACTAGAACAGCAAAGAAGGAAATAGAAAAGCTTTCTATGCTTTCTTTAATAACAGTGGAAGTATAAATTGTCAGACTCTAAAAGTCAGCTGGTAATTTTTGCTGCTGAATATGCATCACTGAAAAGGGGAATCATTTGTACTTTTTAAGATCACTTCTCAGTGAATCCACTTTTCACAAAGCAACTGAAGCTTTAGTGATTAGGAAACAAATACAGTAAAATTTTATATCTGAGACATTCTGGATGAGGCCTATTTAAACTCAGAAATGACCAAAAAGATTGATTCCATGGTCACCCACAGACCTTTCAATGCCCAAAGACCTCCTCTTGGTCTGGTATTTTATCTCCTATAATCAACACTCATTCCTCTGAAGACTGTGTACCTTTGTTCAATTAAGAATTGGGGAAAGAATTGAGGACCACTGTCAAAGGTTAACATGCCCTCTTGGAGGGCAAGTATCTCAAATCAGTGACCTCCTTAAATATTTTAACACGATACAGGTAACAAGACTCTGAAAGGAACAAAACAGAAAAGTTTTGCTAAAGGAATATGGAGCTAAAAAGGTTCTGACAAAAACGGAGCATTATAGCATTCACTTTGGCCGATCTGAGGTAAAAGAACGGTGAGCCACACAGACGGAGGGGTCAAAGGAAAACCGTAAAGCCTCCAAATCTACTCTACCTGCCAGCAAGTCTGAGGGAATCTATTTTAAAATAGATCCCTTAAGGAGATCAGTTCTCAATTTCTTTATTAGTTATTTCAGGCACACCTCTGGCAGCATTACTGAAAATGTTTCAAACATCAAGAAAAATTATGAGAGGCTTAAAGATGGAATCCACTGGAAACTGTAACCATTTTTTAAAAAATTGCTTAGAATAAGATAAATCAAGAAATTACAATGAGGGGGCGCCAGCGTGGCTCAGTCAGTTAAGCATCGGACTTCGGCTCAGGTCATGATCTCACAGTTCATGGGTTCGAGCCCTGCTTCTGTCTCTGTGCTGACAGCTCAGGGCCTGGAGCCTGCTTTGGATTCTGTGTCTCCCTCTCTCTGTGCTCCTCCCCCACTTGTGCTCTGTCTCTCTGCCTCTCTCAAAAATAAGTCAACATTAAAAAAAAGAAATTACAATTAGATTTTCCAAAGGTCATGTCAAAGAATATGCAACCCAGAATGACCTGTGTGAATTTCTAAAATTGTCTTAGTTTTGTCTCTTCTACCAATATTGGCCATAATTAAATCAGATCTCAAAATATTCAAGACAAATGTGTGTATCTTGACTTTCTCTTTTAATTTGATGTAATCCATCATATAGTTCAAAAAGACAGTTCCAATAGCAAAATCAAATGATTAATTCTTGTGGCGTTCTCCATAAAACTGGAGAATAAATACCTTTAAGTACTATTGATCGTATACATCTCTGAAGCCAGACCCTATTTATCCCTTGTAAGGTATTTTGATTTTAAAGAAAAAGTTTCAAAATTATTTAGAAATTTATTTTCTATTCAAGTCTGAGATTAAAGGAATCACACTACATTAAGCAGAAGCTATAAGAACAGCTAAAGATTGATTATATAGTGCAACATATTGTATAATATACATTTATACATTTACATTCATTTATACATTCATTTATACATTTATATTCTTATATAATATACAAGAATACATTTACATTAGTTTAATATTAATACTTATTTTAATAAAATGAATTTCATAGAAATGACATTACTGAATGGAAAAGTGACTCCAGTAACACATTCATTGAAAGGCAAGTAGTTTGGGGACACCTGGGTAGCTCAGTTGGTGGAGCATCTGACTCTTGGTTTCAGCTCAGGTCATAATCTCACAGTTTCATGGGTTCGAGCCCCACATCAGCCTCTGCACTGTCATCTTGGGATTCTCTCTCTCTCCCTCTCTCTCTCTGCCCCTACGCCACTCATGCTGTCTCTGTCTCTCTCAAAAATAAATAAACGTAAAAAGAAGAAAAAAAAAGAAAAAAGAAGGGCAAGCATTTTAGACAATGAGTCATAAAATCGGACTCATCATCTAAAGTAATTCAGTTGAATTCCCCACAGGACATTACCTACCCCCCTCTAAAGTTTGTATTGATTTTTTTAAATATATTTCTTTGGACCTTATGTTATATTAGTTGAGTATACGAATCACCTCCTCTATTAAAAACAAACTCTTTTGGGGTATAAAAATAGGATATTATACTATACAACCCTTTAGAACTAGCAAATTGTTTTGTACATGTAGTACAACCAATAAATGCTTAGGGAATACAGGTTACATGAATTAATGAGAATATAAAAAATGTCTTTCTAGTAAGCAAAGCAACAACCATATTATGACTATGATAAAGCAGAATAAAGTTATGTGAAAAAGCCAGTAAGTTGTGAATGTTGGAAATCCAGAAACCCGTAATTTGAGAGGAAGTTCACCCAAACCACCCAAAACATTTCCAAATGAAAAACAATCAAAGAGAGGGACGGAGAATGCACTGGGGAGAAATTGAGACAGGAGAGTGTATGCATTTTTAAAAAATAAAATTTGTCCTAAATTGGATTTTTCCATCTAGTGTTTACCATGTTCCTGTATTAAGAAAATAACACCTGGGAAGCTCAGTCAGTTAAGCGTCTGACACTTGGTTTCAGCTCAGGTCATGATCTCACAGTTTCTGAGTTCAAGCCCCGTGGTACGGTTTGCACGGACAGCACAGAACCTGATTAGGATTCTGTCTCTCTCTCCGTCTCTCTCTCTCTCTCTCTCCCTCCCTCTCTCTCTCTCTCTCTCTCCCCATTCCCTGTACACATGCTCTCTCTCTCTCAAAATAAATAAATAACCATTTTTTTAAAAAAGGAAAACAACTGGAAATTCAAATAATTCAATGTTTGTATGTATAAACAGTTCCCTAAACACAAAACAGTTTGCAATTTATTTTCACCAAGTAATTGCACAGGTTCAAATGTTCAAGATATCAAAATAGGTCCATTATATTAAAATTGTCATCACTAAACGACAACTGACAGAGACGGCAAATATTTTAAACACTCTAGCTAATTTTTACTAAATTAAATACTGCTATTGATTGATTGAACACTGGATCAGGTGTCCCATCTATGATAATTGATGCATTATCTTTCATATCTGCACTTCCATCATTTGTACAACAGAGCATCTTGTAAGGATGTTTCTTCAAATATGTGTTGCCATCTGTCTTCATTATATCTCAATAGACACAGAAAATAGTTTCCACTAAAGGATGGCCTTGGTTGACATCAGAGAGAGCTAATAGCACCATAGACCAAATTTAAAGACATGACAAATGCTATTAATAAAACCAGGACACTGCACACACTAGATGCAAAACTGCATCATTTGAGATTCTGAACTATTTATATACATATATATGTGTGTGTGTGTGTATATATATACATATATACACATATATAATATAAATTATATATATACATATATAATATAAATTATATATATGTGTATATATATGTATATATATAAATATATATGTATATAAATGTAAATATGTATATAAATTATATATGTATATATACACATATATAATTTATATTATATATACAATTTATATTATATATAAATATATATATGATATATATATGATATAAATTATATATATGTATATATACATATATTATATATGTATATACACATATATATTATATATATACATATATATATAATTGGCAAAGAACTTGATGGTCACCATGAAGAAAAGTATACTACTGAAGCATCTGTTCACTCACAAGCATCTGTTCACTCAAACAGTAATATTAGTGTTAAGGGATATTTACAAATGAAAATAATAGGTACATTATTACCTACTCCCTACTCTTAAGTCCTCAAATATTAATATGTGTAACAAGACTGAAATTTACTAAAAGTCAAACTTCCTAAATTTAGTACAAATATCAGCAGTCAAAAATTCAAAAGATTATGAAGGAAACTGAAGAAGATACATTCCGTGCAAATGGATTAGAAGAATAAATATTGTTAAAATGTCAATACCACCCAAAGCTATCTACACATTCAATGCAATCCCAATCAAAATTGCACCAGCATTCTTCTCGAAACTAGAACAAGCAATCCTAAAATTTGTATGGAACCACAAAAGACTCTGAATGGCCAAAGTAATATTGAAGAAGAAGACCAAAGCGGGAGGCATCACAATCCCAGACTTTAACCTCTACCAGAAAGGTGTAATCATCAAGACAGCATGGTATTGGCACAAAAACAGACACATAGACCAATGGAATAGAATAGAAACCCCAGAACTAGACCCACAAACGTATGGCCAACTTATCTTTGACAAAGCAGAAAAGAACATCCAATGGAAAAAAGACAGTCTCTTTAACAAATGGTGCTGGGAGAACTGGACAGCAACATGCAGAAGGTTGAAACCAGACCACTTTCTCACACCATTCACAAAAATAAACTCAAAATGGATACAGGACCTGAATGTGAGACAGGAAACCATCAAAACCCTAGAGGAGAAGGCAGGAAAAAACCTCTCTAACCTCAGCCGCAGCAATTTCTTACTTAACGCATCTCCAAAGGCAAGGGAATTAAAAGCAAAAATGAACTATTGGGACCTTATGAAGATAAAAAGCTTCTGCACTGCAAAGGAAACAATCAACAAAACTAAAAGGCAACCGACGGAATGGGAAAAGATATTTGCAAATGACATATCAGACAAAGGGCTAGCATCCAAAATCTATAAAGAGCTCACCAAACTCCATACCTGAAAAACAAATAATCCAGTGAAGAAATGGGCAGAAAACATGAATAGACACTTCTCTAAAGAAGACATCCAGATGGCCAACAGGCACATGAAAAGATGCTCAACGTCGCTCCTCATCAGGGAAATACAAATCAAAACCACACTGAGATACCACCTCACACCGGTCAGAGTGGCTAAAATGAACAAATCAGGAGACTATAGATGCTGGTGAGGATGTGGAGAAATGGGAACCCTCTTGCATTGCTGGTGGGAATGCAAACTGGTGCAGCCACTCTGGAAAACAGTGTGGAGGCTCCTCAAAAAATTAAAAATAGATCTATCCTATGACCCAGCAATAACACTGCTAGGAATTTACCCAAGGGATACAGGAGTGCTGATGCATAGGGGCACTTGTACCCCAATGTTTATAGCCGCACTTTCAACAATAGCCAAATTATGAAAAGAGCCTAAATATCCACCAACTAATGAATGGATAAAGAAACTGTGGTTTATATCAACAATGGAATACTACTTGGCAATGAGAAAGAATGAAATATGGCCCTTTGTAGCAACGTGGATGGAACTGGAGAGTGTGATGCTAAGTGAAATAAGTCATACAGAGAAAGACAGATACCATGTGTTTTCACTCTATGTGGATCCTGAGAAACTTACCAGAAGACCATGGGGAGGGGAAGGAAAAAAAAAAAAAAAGAGGTTAGAGAGGGAGGGAGCCAAAACATAAGAGACTCTTAAAAACAGAACAAACTGAGGGTTGATGGGGGGTGGGAGGGAGGGGAGGGTGGGTGATGGGCACTGAGGAGGGCACCTGTTGGAAGGAGCACTGGGTGTTGTATGGAAACCAATTTGAAAATAAATTTCATATTTTAAGAAAAATTCAAAAGAATCCCGAACAATGGTAATAATAATTATCATTTATTGGGGACTAATTATGTTCCAGGAAGTGTGCTAAGCACTTTATCTAAATCTCTTCAGTTAATCCTCTCAAGTCTTATGAATACATAGTATTTTCTTGTTTATTTATTTATTTTGAGAGAGAGAGGGAGAGCATGTGTGCAAGAAAGAGAGAGGGGAAGGGGCAGAGAGAGGAAGAAAGGGAATCCTAAGCAGGCTCCCTGTGCTTGTCAGCACAGAGCCCAACGCAGGGCTCAATCTTTCAAACCATTAGATCATGACCTGAGCCGATATCAAGAGCCACCCATGGTGCACCCCAAATACATACTATTTTTATCCCCACTTGATTGATGAGAAAACTGAGGCTTAGAGAGATATTTTCTTTACTGTTAATTTTTTTTTTTTTTTTTTTTTTTTTTTGCTAAGAAAGAGTAGTTTTTAAATAGCATCGCAAGATCTCCTCAGGTTTGATTGACTCTAAAGCCTATTGTAATCAGTGCACTCTGCTATCCTCCAGGCTTGTGAGAGACAGTCTAATCATTACAAAATCTAATATCTACAAAACTTGTGCAATTTATCTGTCTGTTTTGCCCAGATTCTTTTTACACTATTAAAATGACCTAAATCTATCTCATTTCAAATAAAAATCACAATTCTATTCAGCAATATCACTCACTCCGTCTTTATCTCTTTCCTTCCTGTGTTTTTGTGCACTTCTATGCATTTTATAAGCTGCATCTCTGAAAAATAAAATTTGAATCCTACTATATGGAGTTGTTGTTTGCTTATTCAGTTAATATAATTACAAAGTTCTCCCCATGTCAAGTAAATAATGGCACATCTGGATAGTTTACATCCGGTGATGTCTTAGAACAGTGTTTCTCAAATCTTAATGAGTATACAAATCACCTAGGATATTGTTAAAATACAGGTTCTGGTTCAGTAGGTCTTGAGAAGAGTCCCAAGATTCTGCATTTCTAACAACCTCCCAAATGATGCCACAGACTGCTGGTCTGTGGGCCACACTGAGTAGCAAGGGTTTAGAAAATATATATATTCCAGTAATAATGAACACACGTAAGTTTCAATGTCTGGCTCATATGCAGTGAAATATCACATCAATGGAGTGATAATCCTTACACACAAGGCAGGAATAATACAAACATTTATCAAGTGTATACTATGTATGCATATAGGCCCAAAGATTATTAAAAATCTAATTACTGGTCAGTGTCAATAGATACCTATATTTCCAAGACTCCGGATGCATACAAAGGACATTCCATAGTGACAGAAAGCAGATCAGTGGTTGCCAGGGAACAAAGGGAAGGGCAAAGAGGGAGGAAACTGGTGGGTAAGTTCATGATCTTGATTGTGGTGGTATTTCCATGGATACTTTATACATAAAAATCTGTTAACATTTATCAAATGGTACACTTTAAATATATGCAGTCTGTTATCTGTCAATTATACTTCAACAAAGCTATCTTAACATGAAAAACAAGTAAAATTTATGTTATATTTTATCTTCAAAACTATTCCATGAAGCTTTCACCCCCATTTTTTAAATTTGTTTATTTTTATTTTTTTATTTTAGAGACAGAGAGCACAAGTGGAGGAGAGGAGCAGAGGGAGCCAGAGAGAGAATTTTAAGCAGGATCCATGTTCAGCATGGAGCCCAACACGGGGCTCAATCCCAAGACCTTGGGATCATGACCTGGGTCAAAATCAAGAGTAAGGCACTCGACCAATTGAGCCATCCAGCTGCCCCTCATCTACATTTGATGGGGTTTTTATAGATTTAAAATTTCGAATTCCACTGACTTTGAATAAATTAAAACTTTAGATCATCCTATCAATTAGTAATATATAGGATATGCAAATGCTTAGGGCCCTCTCTCTTTTGATTTATTTTTGCTTTCTATTGTCTTATTTTATTATCGCTTTCTATCTCAAATGTGTTTTGTTCAGATAGAACACTTGTACTTCTTACTTCTCAGCATAATCCAGAACTTAAAAGACATGAGAGGCTATACTGGAACCACAAAAGGTCCTAACTCTGGTTTGAGGGCACCAGAAGCACTTGGAAAACTAAAATCAAACTGTGTTTAGAAAACTTAATTTGTTACTCCATCGTAGAACACATATTTTTTTCATAAAAGTAATGATGTCAATGGCACTGAAGGGTATTTCGGTTTCATATGTTTCTAGAACTTGCCTGAGTCCTGGGAACAGAAAGGACATTTGGAGCCAGAAGGACATTTGGGGTTTTTTTGTTTTGTTTTCTTTCATTTTTCTCTATTTTTTCTGGATGTGGAACTGGCTTTAGGAGAACTTTTGATACAGAGTAAGTTAGTCTTTGTGCCTCCCTCACTCATGGTGTCACCTAGGTTACTAGACACACAGATATCCCTTTTCTAAATGCCATCACTGTCCAGGTTTTCTGCTGCCCAAAATATTCTATTTCAACGAGGCTGTTCTCATTTCATGAACTTATTCATGCTAATACATAAATAAATATATGAAATGATGGCCTTTCAAACAAACTAGATGGGGTTATACCTTGAAGAGAAATTTTTTACCCATAAAAATCCCTACATATGGAAATTCAGGTAGCACAACCATTTAGCAAAGCAAGAAATGCAAGCAGCATGAGGGAAAAATGTTCTCTAAAATGGGATGCCTACATCGGAAAATGAGGTCTGTTTATATGTCTGCATGACAGAGACTTGTTCCTCTGTTATTCTTTTTCTTGGTTTCTTTCCCTCCTATATTTGTGAAAACTTTGTAACCTACAGTTGCACCCACAGGGCCAGGCTGGGTAGGAGATGAAGGTATGAACTTCCAGGAGAGAGAGATCTAAGCAAAGTAGCCATTGGTACACACAAGGCCATCTGCAAGACTTGCGTTTATAAGCCAGTGCAAATCTATAATAGAAAAGAAGTTAAAATACATAGAATTCTAAATTCTGGTTCTTTGTGTAAAAATTCTGCATTCCAACATGTTGTCCCAAACTGTGAATTAAATGCCTAAAGATGGTTTTATATATTTAATCTCTATATTCACAGTCACTGTCCTTTCTCGTTATCAAAACTTTCTGTCCTATTTAAAATGTGTTTGTTTTGGGACGCCTGGGTAGCTCAGTCGGTTAAGCGTCCGACTTCGGCTCAGGTCATGATCTCACAGTTCGTGGATGTGAGCCCCGAGTTAGGCTGTGTGCTGACAGCTCAGAGCCTGGAGCCTGCTTTGGATTCTGTGTCTCCCTCTTTCTGCCTCTTCCCCCACTCTCTCTCTCAAAAATAAACATTAAAAAGAATTTTAAATGTATTTGTCTTGAATGCTCTCTTTTAAATGTATGATAAAAAGTCTGCCATGCATTATGATAATAAAGTCAAAACCTAAATATTTCCCCTCTTCCAAGTTGTTTGGGGTAAAACTCCAAGTGGAACAATAGCATTCACTCTTAAAAACTGTCATTATTTTTTTTGTTGCTAACTGGTTGTATATAATTTTAATTCACTATTTGCACAATTCTGATAATCAAAATTTCTCATTAGTTCCGTGTACACTGTAAATACTAATTTCATGGAATTTCTCTATTGGGCAAGGGAGGGGGAGAGAATAGATAGGGTTATTTATGCCTCCCTCTGGGTTGGTTGTTGGTTAGCAGTAAGACCAGATGCAGCCTTAGGAGTCAGCTCTGACCTTGTGCCTGCTGGCCTCTCTGAGACTATAGATGTTTGGCAGAAGATCAAAGTAGATCCCTTTGTGCTGTCGCTTCTCTGCAGAGCTACTTGAATGAAGTACCAGAATGGTGTTTCACCCTGACTACTCCAGGCATGTTCCAAATTAATTTGGATTGAATCTACATCTAATGTCATGTGGTCCGGTTGCAGGATTTCACGGTAGGCCAAATTTACGTATAAAGTAACAAGTGGCAGAGATGTATCCTGAAGCCAGAACCGGCAATATTTGTGGGAGTACGGGTAAGGACAACTGCTAAGTCAGACACAACTCTTTCAAGAATCTCATTGGTTACAAAGCGATTTCTTATCTTGTTTGTCTTTAAAGTTACAATCAGTTCTTTATATGTATGGAATAATAATCAGGTAAAATGACAGCATTATTGAGGAACCATCTACAACAGAAATAACCAGACAGCATCCTATTTTATCTCTTCTTTCTTAGATATTTTAAGAAGCATATTAAACCATGTAATGAGATCTTATAAATTCCTCAACATATTTACATAATGAACACAGGCTATAATTATAGATATGGGGCATGAAAGAAGTAGTGAAAGCCATATTATGGCCTGAAAAAAATGCATACAATGTATATAGTTGTGGCCTTTTTCTTCTGACCTTTACGATAAAATGGAATTAATTAGTGGAGAACCCTGGTTGAGATATACCCAAGATAAAATTTAGCAGAAATTAGTTAAGATGGGGAAATGAAGTCAAAGTATGACTTAGGACATACCATGTCTCTCAAGTTTATGTTGAAATATCTAGGTTTTATGATTTGAGAATCAAGTATTCAGTTAAAAAAAAGAAAAATTTCCCACAACTAAGATAAACCAAAATAGATTTTAACATCTGTACTTTTTCCAATTTCTAAATGGCAATAGAAAGGTTATAATATTGGAAAATAGAATAAAGCCCATTCCAGAAGAAACTAGGTAAACATTTCTCTAATGAATGATAATGCCATATATTCAAAACCAATCTAATATAAAAAGCAGATAGCACAATATATTAAAAATAGCAGCTGCTCAATTAATGTTTATTGAATTAATTGAAGAGTACCTGTAAAACTTTCTAATAAAAATCATGAGCATTTTGACTATAAGACAAATAAATGAAGTGTGTAACACTGAACAGTTAAGCATACAAAAAAAATACAGAGCTTAATTAGGTGCTACTTGAATTAATCAAATCACATCTTGAGTCACACACATGAAGAGAAAGCTTATTTGCATAGTACAAATTTTGGTAATCAATCGCGCCCATAAAGCAGCAAACCAAATGGAAAAAAAATAAGAAACAATAAAACAACGTGAAAAGAAACATGAATTTAATATACATATCTTCTTTTTTTAATGTTTATTTATTTATTTTGAGAGAGAGTACAAGCAGGGGAAGAGCAGAAGGAAAGGGAGAGAGACAGGGAGAAAGAATCCCAAGAAGGCTCCCGGCTGCCAGCCCAGAGCCTGAACAGGACTTGAATTCACAAACTGTGCGATTATGACCTGAGCCAAAACCAAGAGACAGCCTCAACCAACAGAGCCACCCGGTGCCCCTAATATACGTTATTTTCTTAAGAAAAGAAGGTTAATTCTAGATAGGGTATGTGAAAAGAGAAATAAATAAATAAATCCCACTGAATGTTTTCCTTTGTGATCTCATTTTTAAAGGTCTATTCTAAATATTAGAGATTTCCCCCAAAAATAGAATATTGCATTACACTTAAATTCAACTGCTACCCAAACATCTATAACATTTTTAAACGTCATTAAAAATTAAAAATATTCATCCTAGCAATACATTTTAACACTGACTTTGGGTATATAACATCATCTACAGTAGAACATTATAGATAATTTACAGGCATCCAAGGTATATCTTTAACAGATAGAAACCGCGAATTTCCATGACATACAACACGTCAGAAAATATCTGTAAGGATAAGAATAAGTCTAAAAAAGCAAGCATTTTTTTTTTCCTTACTCAGGGAGTAGTTTTAAACACTATAGGAGTTCATCCTAATATGAAGGATTCCAAGCTTCTATCTCATAAGGAAAAATCACTGAACAGCATTATTCCAAAGGTCCCAACAAAATGAAACCTTAGTAATTAACCATATATTTGCATAAAATAAGCAGCTAAAACAATTGTAAGGATGTTTTCACAGTCTTTTCTTGTTTGCTTTTTAGCTTTCAGTGTTCAGATGATCTTTATTTTCTCTCTGGCTGCCAAACATCCCTATCAAATATATTTTTCTTTACGAGGTGATACATCAATGAAAAACCATTATAATTTGTAATCATAGGGCACCTGGCTGGCTCAGTCAGGAGAGCATGTGACTCTTGATCTCAGGGTTGCAGGTTTGAGCCCCACATTGGGTGTAGAGATTACTTAAAAATAATAAAATCTGGGTGGCTGGGTGCCTAGGTGGCCCAGTCAGTTAATCATCTGACTTTGGCTCAAGTCATGATCTCATGGTTCATGAGTTTGGGCCCCACATAGGGCTCTCTGCTGTCAGTGCAAAGCCTGCTTCAGATCTTCTGTCCCCTTCTCTCTCTGCTCCTGCCCTGCTTGTTCTTGCTCTCTCTCAAAACAAATAAATGAACTTTAAAAAAATAATAATAAAATCTTGGGGCGCCTGGGTGGCTCAGTCGGTTAAGTGTCCAAATCTTGATTTTGGTTCAGGTCACACTTTCACAGTTTGTGGGTTCCAGTCCTGCCTCAGGCTCAGGGCTGACAGGGCAGAGTCAGCTTGGAATTCTCTCTCCCCCTCTCTGCCCCTCCCCTGCTCACACACTTCACTCTTTCTCTCTCAAAATAAATAAGTAAACTTAAAAAAAATAATAAAATCTTTAAAAAAAAAAAGTAATTTGTAATCACATGTTTTGGTTGAGTTCATTTCTAAAAAGTGCTTGAAGCTTCAAAATACCAGTTGCTCAATACAGCTCATTCTGCACTGGCCCATTGCTAAAAATGGATTCTCTCTTCCTTCCAAGTAAGCGAGTTGTATAAGCACAAGTGACAAATTTTTAAACAAACTTTTACTC
This sequence comes from Leopardus geoffroyi, assembly GCF_018350155.1. Taxonomy (NCBI): domain Eukaryota; kingdom Metazoa; phylum Chordata; class Mammalia; order Carnivora; family Felidae; genus Leopardus; species Leopardus geoffroyi. Next base: position 140,148,879 of record NC_059327.1, on the reverse strand, counting down.
TAAGAAATCTAAGGAAGAATGTGAGTTATAATCATTGCCTTTTACTCTTCTCAGCTCCAAACATAACAGATGAATCGTTCTGATTATACTGTTGGTGAAAATAATGCCCATATCACAAATTGTGAAACAAAAACCCCAAATGACATTTAGGTCCTCCGCATCTCACAACTACAATTTTCAAAAACGATTCATATTAGCAAGTCTTCCTTTCTTGCTACAACATAGAAATCTGCCAAAAATGGTTGTGATTTGAAACAAAAGCTTATCATCTTTTTTTTTTTTTTTTTTAGTCAACACAAACTCAGAATAATCATTTAGTGCTTTCTTAAAGGATGAAGAATCTCCATAAAAAGCACACTGAAGTTATGGATAAAGTTATAACAAATGAACTATTTGTTTCAGAATCTAAAGAAATTGAGTTCCAGCAAGTTTTTCACTCTGATACATATATTATTTCATATTAGTCCTATTTGCCCACTCTCTTGTTTTCTTAACTAAAACATGAAATCCATCTGTCATTCTAAGTCTATATTTGTCCTATTTGATTTTTTTAAAATCCATAGTGGCAAATCAAATATTTCCCTATGTAACAAGAATAGTAAAAAAAAAAAAGAGCCTTATCAACTCTTCTATTTAGTTTTACATTCAAACAAACATGCCTTAAAGCGGTCAACTCAGAAAAGTCAAGGGTACCATACCTATCCTTGTAACCCAACACCATAAAAGTGTGTTAAACATAGTTAGTTTTAAAAAAAAAATGCTTCCAAATAAATTGAGAATTATTATATTTGGGTAAAAATAAGATATAACTGAGAAATCATGCATTTATCTATTATAATTCATATTGGTGGTACATTTAATTCATAAATCTTAATCACTGTAGCCTCCTTTTCAATGTCCTTCTACTTGATTGAATTTGTTTTCAAGAAAAGGTAAGCCTCCAAAGGTCATCTTTTGTAGCCCAACAGATGATGTTAAAAAACAACCTTCTGGCACTTGAGTTTGGCTATGTAATGCTATGGCTAGTTTAGTTTTCTCACAAAATATCACAAAGCTGTATTTATTCAAAGTAGGTTTGATTTTCTTAAACTATAGTCCCAACCACATAAAGAAAAAGAATAATATTGTTATCAAGTAAAATTATCATGCAAATGCAAACAGAGCATTGGACTATGGACATCAAGATAAGATTATAAAATTTCAGTACATAAAATGAATAACTTAAAACAAATTTTCTATTTGTATTTTTTAGTTAATTAACATCTGGAAGGAATGAAGTGTCTAATTAGAATATACGTCAGAGATGCCTGGGTGACTCAGCCAGTTAAGCATTCCACTTGTGATCCTGGCTCAGGTCATCCATCATCTCAGGGTCATGAGATCAAACCCTGTGTCGGACTTCATGCTGAGCACAGAGCCTGCTTAATATTCTCTCTGTCTTCCTCTCTGTCCCTCTCCCCCACCTGCACTCTCTCTGTCTTAAATAGAATAGAATAGAATAGAATAGAATAGAATAGAATAGAAGAATAGATGTCAAAAATATTTAAAGGTATTTGAATATAGTGGACTATAATAGCTATTGATTTTTTTTTCCCTACCCAGAATACTTTTTCACCCTTAACATGTCTATGAACAGTGTTTCCTTTCTAATGAGAAAGTGTTCTCCAGTCCATGTGGTCTGAGTGATGCTATGGATCATGATGCCTCCTCCTTCTCCGCCTTGCTGTCAATCTCTTTTCACGGGGTAGGCATGATGCTCAGGCTGGTCCAAATATGTTGACAGGGATGAGCACTTGACTCAACTGAGTCACTCAGAGTCCTTATCTGGGACAGAGTATACTGATGCCCCAGAACAACAGCTCTCTCTTTCCAATATGCTTGGTAATTGAGGCCCATACAACCCTGAAACCTTTGGCAATTACCTTCATCGGACACTCATTTGAACAAGAAAAGTATGAGGCTAATAAAATCATGGGTAAATTTTACAAAGAGAGATCCTAAGAACATAGACCAATTCTCTGGATCCAATTGTACTTGAAGGTAATTTCCTCCCTCTGCACCACCCAGTTATATCAGCCAATAACTTTTTTTTCCTCTTAAGCTAGTATGAATGTGGTTTTTGTAAACAAAGTCATAATACAGTGGAATATAAATAAGAAGATGAAATGAAAGTTATATGGAATCATGTTAATTCAAAATATTCTCTGGCAAAGAAAAAATTTGATTTTTTTAATCTTTAAATACACCATAACTATATTATAAAACTATGAAAATATGTTCAAAAAGCACTGATTTTATTTTCCATTCATTGATAAATATAAATTAACCAATAACTATTTACCCAGCGCTATATTAGGCACTGGACAAAAAAAGGAGGAGGAGGAAATACAGTCCCAACCTTCCTACCATTAATGTGAAAGATGTTATAATGAGACACTTCATCTATATTCAGTACTAAAGATTCTTGGATAAATAGAAGCCCAGAAGAAGCTGATTTATTGTGAGCCTCATATTATAGTCAATCTTTTGTTAAAAAGAGCCCTAGAAACTGGTTTCCAATTTTGAGTAATCCTACCAGTTTGGGGGTTTTCCTGTGGATATATCTTTACAGTTAGCTCAGACTTTAGATTTTTTTCATCAAACCATGATTTTATAGAGATTTTCACAACTAAGCAGTCAACATTCGTAGCAGAACCTGCTAAAATCACTTAAACTGAGGTCTTATCAGAATGTTCATTAGGTACCTCTTCTATGAAAATGATTTGCCCGTAAAGAAAACAATTTTGCAGTGTCTTCTCATCTCATTAAAACATAATGTAGACACCTTTCTTAGAAACTTTTCAAAACAACAACAATAGACATTACTGAGAAAAAACAATTTGGCTGCAAAGGTCAGATGAAGCTTACATTTCCAGTACTATGAATGAAGCTATTTTTTGAAATGTAGATTGCACTTTTTCCCCCTTTATAAACAACCTATTACAGTTTTATTTAAATGTCCTACACGTATGAGTGATCATTTCCTTCCTATTTATGTTCCCATACTTCCCCGTTAGGTACTTAGGAACTCTGGCATTAGCTGCCATCACCTAGGATATAGTGTTCTTAATTCTTTTGGATCAGGGTTATTTATAAAACCAGTTTCACAACTGATTTATCTCTTCTGCTTAATACATTCTGAGGTACTCTATAAAAAAATTGTTGAAATAATTGCAAAGAGTATAACATCCCATGGCCTTGCTTTTAGGGGAAAAGAAAAGGAGAGAGGGGGGGTTTTCCACAGAGAATTTTTATTTTTATTCTTTCCATATTATTCACTAATCTGAGGTGTTATTTTATTTTGAATGCTACCATCCAAAGCACTGCATTATGAAACACTGAGCCAGTACCCATGTGGTACTCACACGTCAGTCTGACCTATACTAGTTCGAATACTAGTTCAAAATTCATTTTCAAATCAAAGCCTGGTAATCACCTTTCCAAGAAACCAAAAATAATTGTTTAACATTCTAACATATTAAAGATAATCTAAAGTGGAAAACAGAAGAATTATGTCCTGTGTTTGTAGGCAACGGGAGGGGAGAAAACACAAGAGGAGGAACAATGACTCAATTCTGAAGTTTTCTGACTTGAACATTTTGCTGGACCTCCACTTCCCAAAGGGACATTCCCCACAGGGACTTCCCAGACCCAGTCCCACTTCTCTTCTGTCCCTCTGTCCAATTCCAGTGTGTTCTCTAGCACTCCGTGCCCCTCTGTAAAAACAGCTTTCACTCTCACTGCTTCCAGATGGGGGGCAAAATGCCCAAGTTATATTCGATTCCCCTCTGTCTTTTTCACCCTATATCCAGTCATCTCTCAGGTTCTATTAACTTTTAAGGTTTCCCAAATGTACCTTTTTATTTCCAGTTTCACTGCCATCACAATAATAACAGCAGTTAATGTTTTCCAGACCCATTAGAGACTGGCTCAGCAAGAGAAAACAATTTTATCCCTGGAGGTTCTGCCCCACCCTGTTCCTGACATGATTCTGACCAGGGCAGAGAGTTTATTACATGTTTTCCTTGTGGTCCTTGACCTAGTTTTATTGGGAAAGACCTAGAATCTCAGTACCTAAAATAAGCCCTAAGGAACTATGGTCCACTGAAGATGGTTCCCCCCCCTTAACAACTAGGTTTCTACTTTGAATCACTGAATAGCACTACAAGTTCCCTGACAAGAACTGTGACTCTTTTCTGAATGCAGGGTCCTGAAATTCTACATGACATTCTACCAAAAAAAAAGTTTTTGTCATGGGAATACTGAATCTCCTTTCCCAGTTGTTGGCTGGGTCCTAGCTCCGTGGCCTGAAGATTCAGAACTAGGACACGGCCAAATATCTGACTTTGGTTAGCTACACCATCTAGAAATCCTTGTGCTTACGACCCACTTGCTAGATTTGATCCTCTCACATATCAGTGTCATGCTCTTCTAAGACACTGATTATTTAGAATTCTAGCCATCTCTCTCAGTGGACTGTCCTGCAGAAAGATCAATAACCTATCCTATACAGTCCCAACTTCCTGCCATTCCTGGTTGCCTACCAAATGGTTTAAAACCCAACCCTTCTGAGTTAGATCATTCTTAATCATTGTCTCATTTTATTCACAAAACAACCCAATGAAATAGAATTGTCCCCATTTGACTTGAAGAGAATTTTAAAAATCAGAGAGATTACACTTAGGAAGTACACCAGGCCACATAGCTAGACAGTGGCAGAGTCAGAACTCATACTCAGGTCTTCCTATTCCCAATCTCAGCACACCTTTCCATATTCCAAATTATCCTATCCATTACTGCAAGAATATTCTTCCTAAACGTTCTCAGCTATCATATCAATCCCATCCCCAAACTGCTCCTCCATCATTCCCCAATTACTAATGAAATAAGTGCCAATTCCCCATTCAAACACTTAAGAGTTTCCAGAATCTGGATCCAGCCTGATATCCTTCATATCCCTCCATAATCCCAGCCAGGCCACACACTGCCTCCCGTGCTTCAGCCACTCAGCCCAGGTTCTTTCTGAAGTTCTGTGTTCCTTGTTTCTAATTTACTCCAACTGTCAGAGCACAGTTCAAATTCCACCACCCAAAGTCTTCCATGACTTAACATATCCAAACTTATCCCATCCTTCTGTTAACTTTACTCTAGCCATATTGGCATCTTAACACAAATTGCATGATAGGATTCCTTTTTATCACCTAGAGTGACTCACTGAAGTTTCCCGCCTCCTTATCTGCGCATTTTGCAATTCCTGCAAGGGGAAAACCATATTCCAAACCCCAAGTCATCATCTTCAAACTCCTTTAGAAACAGAGAGTTTGTCTTATTTAAGTTTATGTCCCTTCTTCTGAGCTTAACAGTGCCGTAAGCATGTTCGAGCTCAATAAATGAATGAATGAAAGAATGAGTTAGATAATGGGGGGGAAAAGAGGTGAACAAGAGGAAAGTTTTACCAGCATCTACTTGAGACAATAATGAATTTTAAACCTTAATATCCCTAATTAAGATTGGAGATTAAACCCATATTCCAAAAAATGTCACATATCACGTTTGCCTAAAAGTCTAAAAATTTTGAAATGATTCATTCCATTCCAAATTAAAATAAAACGTTAAAATGATTTTCTGAATCAAGTAAATCTTAGAGAAGGTATTATATTGTTAACATGCAAAATGTTCACAACAAAGGCCTTTTTCAGTCCCTTGCTTTTGAAGTTACAGAAGACAGTACTGCTACAGAGCTTCTTTTTTTTTTTTTTTTTTTTTTAACTACAGGAAGGAAGGCTCCAAAATGAAACACCTATCCTTGCTGATTAAGAAGTGGATTTTAGACAAACAATGTCTTAACAAAACGTGATATACAATAAGGGACCAGACCATCTAGGTCACTGGATTTAGGTGGGCAGGCGAGAGAGGATCGAGAAAGCAAGAAAAACACATTACATTTTTTCTCAATTAAAGATTAACTTCAAAGAAATTAATTCATTGGCAATAAAGCCAGATGTATTTGAAGAACTTTTCGCAGGAAAAAGAAATTATCTCTCAATTTAACTAATATTTTGCCTTCAAAGTACCAGACATGTGGGGGCACGTGGGTGGCTCAGTCGGTTAAGCATCCGACTTCGGCTCAGATCATGATCTCGTGGTCTGGGAGTTCAAGCCCCCTGCCGGGCTCTGTGCTGACATCGCAGAGCCTGGAGCCTGCTTCAGATTCTGTGTCTCCCTCTCTCTCTGCCCCACCCCACTCATACTCTGTCTCTTTCTCTCTCTCCCTCTCAAAAATGAATATTAAAAAAAAAAAAATCAAAGTACCAGACATCTGAAAGAGTTAAATTTTCTAATTTTTTACATTTGCTTAGCTTTGCATAAATACATTTCACAGAACAATTTTATCTACTAGTTTGGTAAATCATAAAGAATAAAGAGATCATCTCTTCTCTCTGCCCTTACCCTGAAATAGATACAGTATATTTGTTTTAAATACCAAATATAATTTTTTGAAGATAACATGGTACTTGGTCAGTATAAAGTGCAATTCAAATTTAAGGCAGAATTACAGCTTTTGTATATTATCAGAGATGAGGCAATCTCTGCCTTGGAGAGAGATAAAGTGTTTGAATTGCCTTAAATTTCTGCAAAGTAAGCAAAAATCCCAAGCTATCATCATGTTGATAAAAATCTCAACCATTAGTGAGATTAACTTTGGATGTGATGACTCCATTTGTCCCCCTGTCAACTCTGCCATGTTACTGCCAGACTTTCCCCAGAGGTTGGCTTCCCTGAGGAGAATTTACTCCTCCTTTAGTGACAAAATAGCTGAAGTGGAACTGTATTAAAATGAACGCTATACCCATCCGCCTCCACCAGATGAAACTCAAGAGGCTTTGTTTGCAATCTGTAGCTAAAATAACACAAGTCTTTCTAATTTCATGCTAACTCTTTCCACATAACTTACTCAAGCTAAAGTCCATCAAGAACTCCAGGCCAGAAAGACCGCAGTTAGAAATTCCATTCTAAAGTTTCCCCAATACAAATAAAATAAATGAAGTTTAACAAATAAAACAACAACTGTATCTTCTCTGGTTGTCAACTACTAATTTCCTACAGGAGAAATATGCAGTCATAGCCCATAAGCAAAGAGTTTTAAAAAACCAATTAGTCTTTTGAAGTGAACCTTTTTTATACAGAGAAAAAAATTCCAAATAAAATAATCCAGAGAGGTCTTCTCTCCTTCCCAGTATAATTATAAAAATAACTTCAAATTCCCAAGCACAATGAAATTCTATTTAAAACACAATCTGCTGGTTTGTTTATTTATAGGATCAAATTATCCTCCCTTTTGCATTGACCATGCATGTTTCTGTATTTTAAAACAAATCACAGTTGCAGAGTATTTACCTTGAATCCAAGTATAAAAATATTTACTGTTTTTTACATTGCAATTTTTTCTAAATACTAAGCATAATTAAACTCCTAAAATAACAAAATCTCTGTTCCGTTCTGTATTTACATTCGGCCTGCCCACTAGAAGTACCGATATGTGATAGAACCAAATCGTATTTTTTTCTTTGGAAAGTTCCATGAGTGAGGGGGGAAAAAAACTCGCATGCTACTTAAAAACAAAATCAATCCATCTCACTCTGGTTGTGAAACACATGAATGATCTTTAAAGAGAAATTTTAAAAGCCAGAATGAAACATCCAAAGACACTGAGTTGTTTCCCCCCACCCCACCGCCCTTCAGTAAATACCTAAAGATTAAAGGAAAGGCTCTAGCTTAGAGACTATATATTACTCGCTTCCATTTTAGGATGGTGTTTACCAAAATATCATAAATACTTAATAGCAACTGTTCCTAGTGCTTCTAGCAAAAGGCAGTAAAATGAAACATAAACCTCAGCAGTGAAAGCCTAGGAGTTTTGCTTCACATTTCATCATCCCACTTCCCATCATACTCTTTAGGGTAGCCTCAATTCTAACGATCACCAGAGACAGAGCAACTGAATTCCAAACAGAAATATTATGAGCTCCAGTGAAACTATTAATCATTAAAACGGAAAGAACAACAACAGCAGTCAAATACTCGGCCGCTGGGGCAAGGTGCCTGACAGCCACGAAACACCGTATTTGGAGGAGGGAGAAATCACACAAATTCCAATCCAAATTTTCATTTTATACTTCCTCCATAAATCCTATAAAACTTACCAGATATCAAGACAGTGAGGAACTCCACGTTCAAAGGATATAAGGGTCTCAGGCTGTCTAAGATCTTAAACTTGAAATCACAAACCCAGGCTCACCGAGTTCAACGTCTAAGAATCAACACCAAATCTCACAAACAAAATCTCAGATCTTCAGAATTATGCTGTGTTACAGTACCAAACAAACTTCCTTTTTAACACAATGACTACCTGAACTGGACATCAAGATTACTGCCAACATTTGTAAAATGTATCTAAAATTATGAGCCTTTCATACTCCCAGAAAAATACTCACAGAATTAATTATTCCTTTAAGAGCTTGAAATCCGCCTTTGACAGGGAAAACTTGTTCTTTGGAATCGGCGATTCTTTCCAGCTTTAGTAAAAGGAGGAACATTTAATTAACGGGTAGTTGAGACATACAAGATTTTATACACTTCATTATGTTTCAGTTATGTTCATCTGAAAAATTACACTACAGATTAATTCACCAGGGTAGCCTGTCAGGAATTGAAGGAGATGGCACCAGTGTCATTCTAAATGTATCACAATGAAGTGAATCAGCCACAGCCCCTTTACATTGGCCCCAAGTTTGAATCTCAAAGCAGTGCAGAGCTCTGCTAGCTGTAAATGCCATGAGACACAGGAGTCCTATGTCACATTCAACCAAAAGTTTAAATGCAAAGTCATCTTGGTGAGCAGAAAAAAAAAATTAATATATAAACCCTCAAAACTTAATTAAAAATTTTTGTTTTCCCAAATTCCTGCACTCTTAAGAGTCAAGTTTTCAATCAAACTAAAATACCTCTATAAGACTCTCACAATAATCTTATCAGTTGAGTTCAAGAAGGAGCATTCATATTATTTTAATCCAAATGTATATCCTACAATATTAGTTCCTTCAAATCAAATGAATAGTCACAAAATTTAGAGTTTTGTTTTCAGTAATGAAACCTATCAAAACTAGACATGACTGATGCAGCTTTCAAGACATATGGCCACCTTATAGAAAACCTTTAGCAAATGGTTAGCATCACAGTAAGTCATCAGTGAAAAAAATTTGATAAGCTATCCTTAGGACAATTATGTAATTTAGATTAAAGTTTGCAGATCTGCTGTACTCACTTGAGCTTGTTCAAAGTCCAGGACACCAACACAATAAACTCTAGCGCCAAATGACCTGGATATCTTTGCCTATGGAGAGAGAGAAAGACAGAGAAAGACAGAGGGAGAGAGACAGAGGTAATTATCCAAATATTAGGCTATCCATACAGAGACACACAGCAAAATACACTGGGGTATAAAGAACAGGTTCAGCTCAATACTCACCTCTCTCTCTGCATATGATGGCACCAGACCGTCCAACTTACCATCTGTCAGAGCAATTATGATACTGGAGGTTTTTAAGCCTCCCGCTTTCTGAATTTGTTCATTTGCCTGAAAATGAAGAATAATTATCCAACTAAGAATTTTAACTTTTAACCAGCATGCTCCATCAAGCTGAATTTAGGAGTCTGACAAAATCAAAATATTATAGACTGACTTTTAAAACAGGGTATTTTGGGTTAACTATTTTATTTGAAATGTGCATATATTCACAGTATAGAGTAGTTACTATTGGGTTTAAAGGAGATAAATTTTAAGCTTTGATTGACTAGTCTGAATGTAATCACACAGAAGACGAAAAATTCCTTAAAAAGCAAAATGCCATCCAAAGTTTTCTTATCACCATGGTAAGTCAGTCTCATTCTTAGAATAACAAAAACATATTTAAAAACTTTTAAAGATAAACATGTAATGGGGCCTTTGAGTTTTACTAGAGAGTTACAGTTTATTGTATTACAGAATAAGAAAACATTCTCCCCTATGCTTATAAATGTAAAAGAACTTACTAGCTTTAGTCCCTCGTGGATGTATGTTTCTCCTACTGGACTAACATGTTTTAAATCCTCCAAGCCTTTACTAATCTTGCCCCTGAAAAATAATGCATTATAACATCAAACAAAAGAAAAATGAGCAAAGATCACAATAGGCACTTATCAAAAAACATGGCAGTGTTACAACTCAGGTTTCTTCAGTAAGAGGAAAGAACATGGACCTTGAGGACAGATAACTTCTCAAACTTTTCGCTATTTTAGTTAAGTATTTAATAGCATTTATATTTTAACTACAAAAAGTAAAAGTACTGATGATGTGAAACATCTTGAAAAATCGAGGGATATTCTAGGCATTTTTGAACTGAGAACAGATAACTTCTATTGTTTTTTGTTTTTTTTTTAATTTTTTTTCAACGTTTATTTATTTTTGGGACAGAGAGAGACAGAGCATGAACGGGGGAGGGGCAGAGAGAGAGGGAGACACAGAATCGGAAACAGGCTCCAGGCTCTGAGCCATCAGCCCAGAGCCTGACGCGGGGCTCGAACTCACGGACCGCGAGATCGTGACCTGGCTGAAGTCGGACGCTTAACCGACTGCGCCACCCAGGCGCCCCACTTCTATTGTATTTTTTACTAAATGTTAAAACATTTTCCTTCATCCAAAATAAACAAGGACTGAGTAGGTCAGCTGAAGTGAAAAAAGCCTTTCTGAAGCACTTAACCACTTCCCTACACGTTGAAAATTTTCTTTGTTATTTGCAAATTTCCAAGGCACATTACTTAATCCTTAACTTATAGAAATCAACATTCTCCATTTTTGTTTCCAGAGTCAAACATCTCAGAATCTAGTCATATTTGTAATATCTCACCCATCCGAACACTGGACAGCTCATTGTCTTGAATACGGCAGGTAGTAATACATATTTGATGAACAAATGAAAGAATAAATGGGTAGATGGGTGGATGGGTAGATGGATGGATGGATGGATGATAATGGATTCTTGCAAGAGGCAGTATAAATGAAAAAGATGAAAAACTATAGAAGAATCTTTTCCATCATGACTAATTAGTGTTCCAATGTGGTATGTCTAAATGAAGTATGACTACGCTATTAAGAGCTATTTTATGTGTATTAAGTAAGAGAAGACTCCTTTTTCAGGGTTTTTTAAATACAGGTTCCAAAGACCCCTTGAAAAATAAAGAAATTGTAAGAGTCATATGAGATAAATATAACAACTTTACAAAAACAATCTGAGATAAACTTAAAATTTCATTTAAAAATGTTAAGTTCTGGGGCGCCTGGGTGGCGCAGTCGGTTAAGCGTCCGACTTCAGCCAGGTCACGATCTCACGGTCCGTGAGTTCGAGACCCGCGTCGGGCTCTGGGCTGATGGCTCAGAGCCTGGAGCCTGTTTCCGATTCTGTGTCTCCCTCTCTCTCTGCGCCTCCCCCGTTCATGCTCTGTCTCTCTCTGTCCCAAAAATAAATAAAAGTTGAAAAAAAAATAAATAAATAAAAAAATAAAAAAAAATAAAAATGTTAAGTTTAAAAGACCAGAAGAGAGATCTTAACATATTGTTTTTGAAATTTTAGTTTTTAAAAAGAAGCAAAGAAAAATACCTTTCTAAACAGAAGAGCCTTGCAATGGTAAACTGAAGTATAATACTTTTTTTTTAATTTTTTTTCTTTAATGTTTGTTTTTGAGAGAGAGAGAGAGAGAGAGATGGGGGGGGGGGGGGAGGGACAGAGACAGGGAGACACAGAATCCAAAGCAGGCTCCAGGCTCTGAGCTGTCAGCACAGATCCCGACACGGGGCTCAAAACCACGGACCATGAGATCATGACCTGAGCTGAAGTCAGACGCCTAACTGATGGAGCCAGCCAGGCGCCCCTGAAATATAATACTTTAAATAAAACATGAAGAGCACCTGCACTACTAAGAATGATAGATGAAAAATTAATTATAAAAAGTGAATTATCTGAACATCAAGGAACTACTGGAGTCATACATAAACATGTGTGTGTGTGTGTAATACACTATTTAAACATGTCAGAAATAGTAAAAAAAAAAAAAACAAAAACTTATGCAGCAATGTTGTATGTCAAATACTTGAAATAAATGAACCATTTACCAGAGCTCCAATCATGTTTTAAAAGTAACTTCTTGATTATATGTTGATATGGCAATGAAAATTATTATCAGACAAGTTTTCCATTTCAAGAAATGTTCCAAAAACACAAGACAACTTTCAAAGTATGATCTTAATCTTCTTCCTTCCTGATTCAGTCATCTCCTCCTACCATCTCTGTCTCTCTTAATACCTGGTTTAAAATCAGCCTATTCTGGGAGAGCCTGGGTGGCTCAGTCGGTTAAGCAGCCGACTTCGGCTCAGGTCATGATCTCGCGGTCCGTGAGATCGAGACCTGCGTTGAGCCCCACGCTGACAGCTCAGAGCCTGGAGCCAGTTTCGGATTCTTGTGTCTCCCTCTCTCTGACCCTCCCCCATTCATGCTCTGTCTCTCTCTGTCTCAAAAATAAATGAACATTAAAAAAAAATTTTTTTAATAAAATAAAATAAAATCAGCCTATTATGAACCTATCTTTAATTTAATCACACTCTTTCTTGTAAGGTACCGCAAATAGACCCTTGTTCAACTTTTACTTTAAAGAACACTTTGGCTCTCAAAAACATTCTACTTCGAAATAATGTAACTAATTTAATTTAACTGAATCTCATATTTTAACTTCTCAACTAGAATGCAAGTTTACAGTGGGCTATCACTGTGTCTATCATTTATAATGTATCCCCTTACTCTGCACTTACTGCTTATTATAATGCCTTTTTTTTTTATTTTTTTTTTTAATTTTTGAGACAGAGCATGAATGGGGGAGGGTCAGAGAGAGGGAGACACAGAATCCAAAACAGGCTCCAGGCTCTGAGCTGTCAGCACAGAGCCCGACGCGGGGCTCGAACTCACGGACCGTGAGATCATGACCTGAGCCGAAGTCGGGGGCTTAACCGACTGAGCCACCCAGGGGCCCCTATAATGCCTTTTACAAAGTAAGTGTTCAATAAATGTTTCAATCTGTCCTAGGAAAGAGATTTCTAATTCCACAGATGATGGAGTAAATCACATAATTTATAGGCTTGTTTTACCTAAATATTTATGTTTAGTGTCTACAGAAACAACTTGAAGCTGATGCTGTCTCAATGCGGACAAAAACCAACTATTTGATGCTTCCCAGAAATGGGTGGTAGCATGGCCTCAAGCATTGTTTGCTACCAAAAAGGAAATGAAAAAGAAAACTGAAATTTAAGTTTACACAGATTCTGCAAGGTAAAAATCACCCTCTCCATTCAGCTTAGATTCACTTCACCTTTTAATTACTTCTGAGAACCAGACACCAGACAACAGCAGCAGACAACTCTAAGTTAAATGAACTTGCCCAGTGTGGAATTCAGAGATTTTTTGGAAGGGATGTCTCAGCTAGCTCATTTCATTAGAAGTAGAGTGCCCCTGGCTTTTCTATCCATACCCACACCTGATACCATAACATTCTACATAGCACTGAATTCCATCATTCCTTTTGCAGCCGCACTGTCCCTAGAGGAAAAGCGTTTCTTGCCCACAGTCAACATCAACACACACGAGCCCTGGTCTTATCTCCTTCCAGTGTAACCACACAGTCTGTCAGCCTCTACTGCCTCAACAAGTATCACTTTAGGGGGAAGGAAAACTAAAACAAGACAGGGCAGATCTCAGGGCTTCAAAAACTCCCAAGCCACTAAAAAGAAGTTCTAAATTTGTCTATTCGTAAACAGCTAATTTAGGGGAAAGCAAATGATGTTGAAGGTTAAAAACAGGACTCATTCATCTACACTAAGACTTGAAGAAGACTCTTAAAAAAAAAAGGCAAGTGAGGAATGATAAAAACAAAAAAATATTTACACATTACAAAGCTCAAATCCCACAGCATCTTAGATCATCCTCACCAAGTTTGGTTTTAGCTTTAGGTCTTCAACTACAGGAAGAGAGATACCAAAACTACTTTGGTATTTGTTGTGAAGCGGTAGTCAAGGGCACTGCTATCATAACACATAATGTCCCCTATAAGGTCTCGAGGCAGAAGTTTCTTGTCATCCCTGAGTAATCGCTACATACTTCCTCCATTCTGCTAACTACAACTACGTGAACTGTTTCTTGCCCTGATTATTGGGAAGCCCATGGTAAATTTCTTACTCATTCACAGAATTCTGCTACGCTCCTACGATTAACCTATTGCTACATCCTCTTTCGCAAGATCTTAACTTTTCTTTTGTTTATGTTGTTATCTTTCTGCAATGTTATTATGTTCAGTGACGCCTCAAATACTTTTTGGAAAGAGACTTGAAACAAGTAAAATGGGACATTAAAGCTCCAATTTTTTTGTTGAGAATCAGGGGGCCAAAATGTATAATCAACTCTTTCTTTTTTATGTTGTAATTATACTGATTAGAGAGAGAAAGAGAGAGAGGGACAGGGAAGAAAGGCAAAAACACACAGACTCATTTTTTAAATCTATAAAATAACACTTTCCACCCTGTTAGTATCTTTCAAATTTCTCTGCTGACTAGGGAAAGGAAGAGATAAAAGGGAAGGGAAAGGACAAAAAGACAAGAGAAGGAAAGGAAACACAGCAACTACAGCTGCCATATAATGTGCTACATCAATGGCTTTTCCCCACGCATAGAACACTTTGGATTTTGAAAAGTGTTCAAGATGTCATAACTAAACATAAATATATATTGTAAATAGGGGCATAATAAAATGGTTGGCAAAGAATTCTAACTTGCCCAACTAACACAATTGAGGCACATTTTTTTTTTATTTTAAGTAACTTTTACCTGTGACTAAGGACATTATGTTTATACAGTATATCTGTACGGTAATTGAACTTTTCAGATTTCAAAGCTCTTTCCAGATTTTAGTCAATCTATATCCCCCTGCTGAGCACCCACCGCAAGTGAACACTGAATCTATGTGGTGATATGAGAAGGGCTCACAAATAGTCCACACACATCTCTACAGATGCACCTTAGTTCTCCACCGTGGCTGTACCCTGGAATCAATGATGGGCTTAAAAAAAACCTCTTCAGGGCTCTAACTGAAGAGATTCTAATTTACTTGTTTTGTGAAAGATTCAGGTATTTTTTAGAAACTCCCCAGAGCATTCTCATGTGCAGCCAGAATTAAGAACTTCTAATCTAAACTAATTTAAAAACCTTTGCATGTTATTGGAATGCTCTTTTCCTTAACTATTTTGCCAGTCAGTCCTCTACTGAAGGGGCTGGGGGGTACCTAGGATAATCTTTTAAATTGTACAATATGCTTTCTCAGATGGTACAGCTTACAGCCAGAGATAATACAGATTAATTCCAAGCCCTATCTTGTTTCTTCATCTGTAAAATAGAGGTGAAAATATCTACCCCATGGGGCCATTGTGAGGATTCAGTGGCACATAAGTACTGACTAAGCTGTAGCTACTATTGTTGTTAAGTTGATATTAGTCATTTCCTGTGCTAGTAGGATTTTGTTCACCCAGTCTACTTTCTCCTTGATTCTAAGGAGAGCTCACCCAGCAAACTGAGAGTTGAACATTTTGATATAGAAACCAGAAAGGAGGAAAAGGAAAAAGAAGAGAGGAAAGAGTTATAGTGAACTCCTGGAAAGAAGTTAAATGGGAAGCTATGTAATGAGGTAGGAAGACTCAAGGATTAGAGCAAATTAAAAATGAACTGCAAGTCTGGTTCTGCAACTAACGAACTGTATAATACCAGCAGTTATTTAATCTCCTGGAGCTCAGTTTCCATATCCATAAAATGTAAATAATAATGCCTGCTCCAGTTGGGTTTTCATTCATTCATTTTATACGTATTTATTGGGTGTCCACTATGATATTTACAACATAATGTTATTTGGCACCTTTGAGCATTCGAAAGGAAGTAAGTGACTGGTCAGAGAGGGTATTAGGAGAGAGACAGGAGGAAGAAAGTGACTAGCACCCAAAACAAATCCTCATTATAGTTTCTCATTTTCATTGCTATGTTACTCTTCTGGAAAACCTATCATATAATGCATATGTATATGTGTTTGGTACAAAGTGAGTGCTACGTAGACATTAGTTATTATTCTCTTATCACATAATGTGTCAGGGATGGAGTGGGGTCATCCACAAGCCAACCCTCAATTCTTTCATTATGCCACTCTGCATCAAATAATGAATGTAGCATACAGGTCAAGCAATGGGGCCTTGGCCTCAGTTCCTAGCCCTAATGCCTCTTAGTCTTGCAACATTGGGTAAGTTATGTAACCTCTCTAGTCTTCCATTTCTCCCACCTGAAAAATGGGGGTGATGGTAGTACTTACATAGTAGAGTTGTTATAAAAATTAAAGATACTATTATATGTAAAACACTTAGTATACTGCATGGCACATAAGTATTCAATTATCAATACCAACTTTATGTCTATTCACTGTACTATCTCTTTATCCATAAAAGAGAACATAAGCATGAATTATCAGCTTTGTTAGTCATGGTTTATAAGCCTCATTTGAGAACTATCCCTTTAATCGTCCCTGATGAAACACACCATTTTAAAACTGTACATTAAATCCCACGAACTACAAATCATATGCATAAGGTTCACTATGGCTCTTGAGTAAACAGTCAAATACCAACAATCTCAAAATGTTCTTCTTTTATCGCACAAATTTTTAAGATATTTTTTTAAATTTTCAGTCATTTCTAACTAATAAAACTTCTATCCTCACGTTGTATTAGAAAGTATTTCTGCATATTGTTAATTATTAAGTCCTTGAGAGTTTAAATTTAATAATACCATCCAAAATCATGGAGATAAAGCAGAATGTGCCAATCTATTCTAACATAACTCAAGAAGGACATAATGGTAATATTAAAATCACAAAAGGGAATGTATTAATGTTGTTAATAAATATTTTAATATATAGAAAACAACAAAAGGAATGAGAGGAAAAGAGTAATAATAAATAATAAAAGTAAAGGACACTTGGCATTTAAAATTACTGAGATGGATTATGGGTCATACTAGAATCTGAAGACTAGCACCAAAATCACCTATCTCATTTGTTATTTTGGTTATATACAAGTTTTATATTTTTTTCTCTAACTTAACGTATTTATTTCAGAAGAGATTCATCTTGGAATTTCATTATTACTTTTTATAAAATCCCTAGTAGATAATCTCCAAATATGACCTCTGTCAATTCCTTCCCACTCATGTATGCCCATTCTTCCATCAAGAGATGACATTTATCTCCTCTCCCCTTGAATCTGGTCTACTCCTGTTACCGTTTGGCAATAGAATAAGGTAGAAGTGATGTTGTTGGACATC
Organism: Leopardus geoffroyi; assembly: GCF_018350155.1. Classification (NCBI taxonomy): domain Eukaryota; kingdom Metazoa; phylum Chordata; class Mammalia; order Carnivora; family Felidae; genus Leopardus; species Leopardus geoffroyi. Next base: position 140,131,349 of record NC_059327.1, on the reverse strand, counting down.
TAAGTCCAACCTTTAAGAAAACCAGGGATTTTGTTTTCTTCATCTTGTAATGTTTGCTCTTGGAATGCTCTCTCTTGGAACCCAGTTATCATGCTGTTAGAAACTATGCCACATTCAGAGGTCCCATGGAGGAGAATCAAGTTATTCCACTAAACAGCTCTAGCTGAGCTCCAGAATCAACAACCAGCCTCAAACACAAACAAACCAGCCTCTGTGACTACAGCACCAGGTAATACCACATGGGGCAGAGAAACCTCCCAGCCAAGCCCTCAAACCACAGAATCGTTAATGGTAATAAAATTGTTCTTATTTAAGCCCCTAAGTTTTGGGGTGTTTTGTCATGAATCAAAAGAGAAATTGGTACCAGAAGTGTCATATTTCATCTCTGTGGATATTCCCAATTCTTTGATTAGGGCTCAGCTCTACTTAGGGGAACTGTATCTTTGTGGCTTTCAGCTCCATCCTCTGGGCTTTGGTTTTACTTTCTGAGTCATTCTTTTTTCGTAAGTAAACCACGTGTGATTCTTTCCTGCCCATATAAAATTGAAGCCCAGAAGTCTCTCATTTTGAAATCTCTATCTCTTTTAATCCAAGTTGAAAAAAAGCCCTTTAAAAATTTTATGATTGGGGCGCCTGGGTGGCTCAGTTGGTTAAGCGTCTGACTTCAGTTCAGGGCATGATATCATGGTTTGGGAGATCTCATGGTTTCTGTGCTGACAGCTCAGAGCCTGGAGCCTGCTTCAGATTCTGCGTCTCCCTCTCTCTCTGCCCCTCCCCCCACTCATACTCTGTCTCCCTCTATCTCTCTGAAAAATAAACACTAAAAAAAAAAAATTAAAAATTTTATGAGATCCCCATGTATCAAATTATGTACATTTTCTATTTTGCACATTACCACCAAAGGACAATGGTCCTTTCTGCTTCAACCTCCAATTTAACAATTTTGCTCACTGCCCTTCCAGTTTTCACTATCAATCTCTTCAAGGTCATTTGGCACCTACCTCAGTCACATTTCCATTTTGGCCATAATCAACTACACTAAAATTAGTGGTAAAAAACATAATTTACTATTCCTCATAAACCTGTGCATTGAATGGGCACTTCCTAAGTTTCACACATTGTCAGCTAGGAAGTAGGAATGGCTAGAAGAGTTGAAATGCTTCACTCACATGGTTGGCAAGTCAGAACTGGTGCTGGCTACTGCGTAGCTCAGCTAGGACTGTTGATCATTCTCTTCTCCACATGGCTAGGTTGGATTTCCTCTTACGATGGTGGTCTTGGGGTAATCAAAGTTTTTATATGACAGCTGGCTACCAGGAGCACAAGAAAGGAAACTCCCATGCCTTATTAAGGCTTAGTTCCATGTTTTCATGGGCTGAACTCTAATGGTTAAAGTCAGCCATAGGTCCACACCAGATTTGTAAACTTTATATTTAAATGAATTTATAAACTTAAATATATGTAATTTAATTATGTACTTAAATATATGTGTGTATATGTGTTCTTAAGTTGTTTTTTTTTTTTAACGTTTATTTATTTTTGAGACTGAGAGAGACAGAGCATGAACGGGGGAGGGTCAGAGAGAGAGGGAGACACAGAATCTGAAACAGGCTCCAGGCTCTGAGCCATCAGCACAGAGCCTGACGCGGGGCTTGAACTCACGAACCGCGAGATCATGACCTGAGCCAAAGTCGGACGCTGAACCGACTGAGCCACCCCGGCGCCCCTGTTTGTATGTGTTCTTTACTTAAATGGAAGCCACAGAACAATCCACCACAAAAGCTACAAAGCTTCATATACTTATGCTACCAAATGCCAATTTAGATAAGTGCATGTGCATAAATGTTATAAGTATTTGTATCATACGTCAATTCTGTTTGTCCTCAAGAGATTATTAGCCAGGAACATTAATTCTTGAAATAAATAGTAACTGTGAACAAAATGTAGCGATGCAGTAACTTTGTGATGCTCAGCCAATTACATAGAATTATACAGTTTTTTTAATGTTTATTTATTTTGAGAGAGAGAGAGAGCATGCTTTCAAGCAGAGAGAGAGAGAGAGAGAGAGAGAGAGAGAATCCCAAGCAGACTCCATGCTCTGTACAGAGCCCAACGTGGGGCTCTATCCCATGACCCCAGGATCATGACCTTAGCGAAAATCAAGAGATGAACAAGTCACCCAGGTGCCCCAATTAAATGTTTTCTAGAAGGTAAAATTTAGCAGATTGAGTAGAATATGAAACACTGTTCTCAAGGTGTTATTTTACATCTCTACAAATTACCAATAATTTACAATCCACTTAGCACTTTAGTCCTTAGTACTCTACCTGAGCTATTGCATATAAGGCACTTAGCAAAATCTCTGACACATAGTAAGTGCTCAATAAACTCCATCTACTACTTTTACTGTCTCCTTCCATTAATAAAACATGATACTGGGGCGCCTGGGTGGCTCAATCAGTTAAGCCTCTGACTTCAGCTCAGGTCATGATCTCACGGTTCATGAGTTCGAGCCCCGCATCAGGCTCTGTGCTGACAGGTCAGAGCCTGGAGCCTGCTTCGAATTCTGTGTCTCCCATTCTCTCTGCCCCTCCCCTGCTCATGCTTGGTCTGTCTCTGTCTCTCAAAAAATAAACATTAAAAAAATAATAATAACAAAACACGATATTAACCAAGCTGATAAAATTAGAAAAAAAATAATGAAGGAAAATCTGTCCATTCACTGAAATATACCCACTTTATTTAATCATGTTATTATATACTACTATACTACATACTGCATGAAGGATAAACTGCAAAAAAGTAATTGCTCTCTACTAGCTCCTCAACTTAAAAAATGTTTAAAGCGGGGCGCCTGGGTGGCGCAGTCAGTTAAGCGTCCGACTTCAGCCAGGTCACGATCTCGCGGTCCGGGAGTTCGAGCCCCGTGTCGGGCTCTGGGCTGATGGCTCAGAGCCTGGAGCCTGTTTCCGATTCTGTGTCTCCCTCTCTCTCTGCCCCTCCCCCATTCATGCTCTGTCTCTCTCTGTCCCAAAAATAAATAAACGTTGAAAAAAAAAAATTTAAAAAAAAAAAAATGTTTAAAGGTTACAAAGCAGGGAAGGAGTTATCTTCTAAGCACAAACATTGCTAATGCATTGTAATATCTTAGGAACTAACAGGTTTAGCTAACTTTATTGTACTTTATATAAAAACTTGCTCATTGTTTATTTAGCATGTCACTCTAAGACCAACATATGCCAATGTCTCCGTGGCCCAAAGTCCAAACCAAAGAATCCAAGGTAACAGTCCTGGACTCAAAACTATCTGCTTACAAGATGCTCTGCACAATCTGTTTTTTGTGAAAAACATTCCCTCCAATTTAGTCTACACTTACTAATGTATGCTACATGGTTCACACCTGAAGTCCATACTTGCTGCAGTTTGTGTATATTTTTATGCCATTTCACTATGCTTTACTGAGGCATGAGAAATTGACCTCTACATTTAACCACTTCAGGATGGGGGTTTGTCTCCCAGGTCTGAGTAACAATGTATTTAATTTCCTAGAATATAAAGCAGATGTAGGACTGCACTGAAAGTAACTATTAGCACATCCATGACTAGAATCTGAGCTGCTATCTTGCCCAGACCTCTCAGGATTAGTACAATGTCTGGCCAAAACTTACTTTTGTAAGCAGAAGTAATTACTTCCCTAATATAATTACCAACAACCAAAAAATTATAGTCACTTCTCACCTAATGCATGACGGATAAACTGCAAAAAAGTTTGTAAGAGAACAGAGTAAATTTGGAGGATGAATGCGTCTTTGAATTATGACAAATTCTGACTAATTGTGAGATGTGGGGAAGAGGGAACATAGAAATTCTGAGGCAATGCAGTGGTTAAGTGCTTACACTCAGGAGTCAGACCTGGGCGTGAATCCCAGCTCTCACTACCTGGCCGTGTCACTTCGCGCAAATTCATTTGACGTCTCCATACTACTGTTAGAATCCTTGCACATTAGGATGAAAATAATGATGGTAGTATACACTGATAACCTCCAAATCCCATCTCAGACTGAGACCCCTTTCCAACCAACATCAGTTAGGACTTCTCATGCATCATATGTCTTTAATCATCCCCACCTTGCTCTACGGGAGAAATGATTAGCTCCTTTTAACAGACAAGAATTGGCCGACAAGAGATGAAATTACTTGCCCAAGGTACACAACTAGTATATAGTTTCCATGTCTACTTGACTCAAGGTCCACTCCTGGTGTTTTCATTTTAACAAGGAGCTTTCAGGACCCTCCAAGGTAGCAATTGGATATGTTATTCCCAAATGCTTTCTCTCTAACCCCCCCTTTTTTTTAATTTGAGCATTTATTTAAATTTTTACAAATAATAAATTAATGTTGAAATAAAATTGAATAACCAAAGTGTATGGAAATTAAAAAATTAAGATTCTCCCCACCCTGAATCTCACTGAGAAGACAGTATTGTCCTTAGCAGTTTGTTGCACATTTTCCAGACTTTTTTCCATGCATTTATGATCACACACACAGACACACACACACACACACACACACACACACACACACACACACCATAAAAACAGTTAAAGATTTTTTGTTTTTATTTTAGAAAAATAATATCATACTTAGCAGACTGTTCCTGCTTTTCCCAATTAATGTATCTTAAATATATTTTCATGTTAATATATATGGATTTTCCAATTCACTTAATGACTACATAGTATCCCATTCTATATATATATATATATGTTTTAATTACAGTATCAATTGATAAGCATCTAGATTGAATGTTTTTCACTATTATGAACGACACTGCAGTGTCCAATTTTGCACATACCTATCTTTGCACACTGGTGCTAGTATTTCAGTGGAACATGGTCCTAAAAAGTAGAATGGCTGATAGGAACCTTCTAACCTTCTACAGATACTGTCAAATTTCTGTGCAAAATAAATGAATCAATTTATAAGTTCCCAATTCTTATGAAGGGCTATTTTATTACAAGTAAATTTTTAACTCAGATTTTAAGGAATTAGAAGAAATCCTTTTAAATAACAGAAATGTATATATTATCTAAACTTAATCAAATGACTTCTATTTAATTTTCTGTAAGTTTGCCTATGGAAACTGCTCAGGTCAAACAATTATATGATTTATTTTTAATATGGGGAACAAATATATTAAAAAGACAATCGGAGGGGCACCTGGGTGGTTCAGTCAGTTAAGCGTCCAACTTCAGCTCAAGTCATGATCTCACCACTGGTGAGTTCTAGTCCCACTTCAGGTTTTGTGCTGACAGCTCAGAATCTGGAGCCTGCTTTGGAGTGTGTGTCTGCCTCTCTCTCTGCTCCTCCCCCCACTCATGAATGCTCTCTCTCTCTCAGAAATAAACATTAAATTTTTAAAAAATATATTCAAAAAGAGAGAGTTGGAAATGTTTATAACTGATCTATAAGAATAGGAAAGAAAATCTAAGTCATCATTTCTCATTTCTCAAAGAAAGAAAATATATGACAGTACTTAATAATTCAGGTTCTAGTGTCAGACCAATTCAACCATTCATTCAACAAGTATTTGTTGAGCGTCTACTGTGTGCCAGGCTCTGTTCTGGTGTTGAATATATGAACGAACAAGACAAAGAAGACCCCTCTGCTCTCTCACAATTTATGGTAGGGTGATGGAGATAAAAATTAATTAATTAATAGAACAATTTCAAAAACTGATAACCAAATAGAGTATTGTGACAGATTTCTGGGGAGGAGGGCCAGGGTTCCTGTAGACTTGATCCTGTAGGCTAGGGGTCTCAGAGAAGGGGACACATGGGATGGTGTCTAAATGGTAAGAATGAGCTGGCCAGGGAAGTTCTGGGGCAGAGGGAGAGCAAAATTTGTAACCTGGAAACAAGTTCAGTCACCTCAGGGAATGGAAAGATCAGTGGGCTAAACTGCGGCACACAATGTTGTAGAGGAGGACTGGGTAAAGCCATCAGGTAGGGCTTTTAGGCCACCAGGAGACATGTGCCTTCTCTTCTAGGCCATTAGAACTGCCTTAAGCATGAGCGTGACATGCTCTACTTTATACTTTAAAAGAGTATTCTGGCTAATATACTGCTCCCCACTTATTAAGTGTATGTCCTTGGATAAGCTACATTACGTTTCTTAGCTGATATTTCCTCATTTGTAAAGTTAAGATAATAATAGTATGTATTACATGTATTAATATGAGGATGAAATGAGGTAATGAATGGAAAGCATTTTGCACATTGCCTAGCACATAATAACTGTTCACTAAATGTTTTCAACTAAATCACTTTTACATCATTAAGATCACATTGAACTGAAGTGAGCATGGTTCACCATCCCCAATTATGCAGCCTAATAGCAAAAAAATATCTTTTAAAATTAGTCCTGATTCAAATCTCTATTATTGGGAGGCTGGATTTGTCCATATTGAATCAACATGGCACTTTTCTCCTATCTGATCCTATGATACAGCCCTGAGCTATTTATGTGTATGTGCACACTCCTTCCTCTCACACACACTAGATTATTCATCTCTGTGTCGGTCCCAGAGCCCATAATGCTCAGTACATCATATATAAGGTAGGCAAGCAGGTAAGTAGGTAGGTGGAAGAATGGGCTAACAGATACACAGAGGACAAAAATCATGGGGGTGAGAGAAAAGAAGAAAGTATTTCACTGAAACACTTAAAAGAGTAAAGTTTTTATATTATGAGTATGCAAAATGTATAACTGATCCCTTCTTGCCAAGTTTATTATTCTATTCATGTATTTGCATAGTAGTGGACCCCATGCTGAAACCCCATAAGAAGACGCTGCACTATCATAAGGACTTACTGCCTTCCAATCTTGATTCATCTCTACTGAAAATACTTAGCAATACTCTGAAAAACATGAAAGCAGTACTTCTCATAATAATCACTGTACTGTAGATTTATGAGCAACAGAACCAAAATTGTGAAATCTGCCATGTTTCCCATTTACCCGGCTCTCTTTGTGAATGTGATATGTGACATCAAGAGTGTTCACATGTAGAATTCCAATTTCTAGGCTTTGAAACAAAGATCCACAATAGTAGCGGAAACATTTGTTCAGTGATTTTGCATCTAAATATGTGAAAGATTTCCACACACCAGAGAATGTGTAATAGATGACAAGTGACCCTATATCCAAATACACAGAACCACAGAAATTTGAGAAGTTACTGATTTAATAAAATAAAACTAGTAAAAGAACAACTAAGAAATAATATCCTTTGTCCTGTGATATACAAAGTACTTTTTTATGCAATGTCTTATTTTGACCTTCATAACTCTCTTAAGAAAATAGCAGATAATCAATAATAAAAATTACAAAAAGAGAAAAAAAATATGGCCAATTATATCCGAAGTTCATGGACATAAAAACTGACACATTGAGTAGATGGCTTGCTCCAAGTCTCTAAATCAGTACGTGGGACAGCTGTAATTGTAACCTAGGCCCTCTTAGTGCACTTTCTGCCATCCCATACTGGTTCAGCATGTCGCAAATAGTGCAATTCATTAAAACTGCATGTATCCCTATTTAAGAGAGAAAGGAGCAAACTGTATATAAGTTGCAAGTAGCATTACTGAAATTTCTCCTAGAATATTATAAATCCTTTCAAGCAGGACAATTGTCCCTTTAAATAAGCATAATTCCTCGCTAACCACTAAAATACTACATATTCCCTAGATCCAAACAATAATAATAGTAATAAATAATCACAACAACAAAGCTTTCATCTCCTGAATACAAACGTACCAGACTCTGTCCTGCATTCTCCACATTCACTGAATTTAGTTCTCACAACAATCTTATGAGGCGGATATTGTTATCACAATCATCACTGTAATCATTACGCAAATAAATGGACAAAACTGAGGCATCAAGAGATTAAGTATCTTGCCCATGACCATTTGGCTAGTACGTTGGTTCAGTGACTCTTAACCGCAAAATGCTTATGTTTATGCTGCCTCTTGAAATAGAAGCCTCTTTATCCCATTCCTTTCCTCAATTAGATTCAACCAGTGATAAAGGAAAAATCTCTAATTTAGATTAACGATTTAAACCATTTCCACGCATGTCTAAGCAATACCAATTTTGCTGACCAATGACTACACTTCATCTTCCAAGTGCTGGAAGATCCATATGTAAAGTGCCTAACAGAGAACCTGGCACAACATATGCAGGTGACAATTACTGAGAGTCTACTATGTGTCTGGCATTATGCTAAGTGCTTTTCCCTGCATATCCACCCCATAAGTGTTAACACTGTTCTTTCTTTCTCTTAATGAATAGACTCCATTAGAACTATCTGGATCCAAAGCTGTTTCTTTGAAAATTAATCTGGGCAATGAACAAAATTTCTTCTCATGGAGGCAAAGAGTATTAAATTACCAGGTATAGAAAGCTATTGTAGCTGGGTTATAAGGGACTACTCTTGCTCTGGCTCTTCATGGCACACAGATGCATACAAGAAAGTATGGAAGGAAAGTATTGATGAGACGACTGAAGGCATAAGCTGGACTCCTCACCTACAGAGCTTATTTCCTCTCCAGAAAAAGTAAAACTTAAAGCACAAATAAATTATAAGTTCATTCATGTATATACATGTAGGTACATATATATATATATATATATATAGGCACCTAAGTGGCTCAGTCGGTTGAGTATCTAACTCTTGGTTTTGGCTCAGGTCATGATCTCAGGTTCATAGGTTCATGGGTTCAGGCCCCACGTCAGGCTCTTCATTGGCAGTATGGAGCCTGCTTGGGATTCTCTCTCTCCCTCTCTCCCCCTCCCATGTTCGTGCTCTCTCTCTCTCAAAATAAATAAATTAAAAAAAAAAAGAAAAAAGTTTATATATATATATATATATGTATATACATATGTATATGTACATATATATAAACATAATTTCCAAATTAATTCTGTGAAGTATAAATAAGTTCTTTCCCTGAGTCCTTTTAAATATTATGGTTCCTTAACTAAAATTTAAATAAAAAATTGAAACAAACAAGTAAGAATTATGTTCTCTTGACATTTTTAAAGAAAAAAATAATTTATAAAAAAAAGCTGTATTCAAGTATAACTTTTCAGAAATCTGCATATTAAGCAAAACACAGCTTTCACAAGATTATATATTTTTTTCATTTACATGTATAATCTTTGTATTTGTATTTATATATCTTTATATATATTTAAACATATAATATATATTTTATTTGTATATATTTATAAATTTATATATAATATTATATGTATATGCATTATAAATAAAACTAGCAAGTTCCTTTACAAGGATAAATATATTTAGCATCGGTGGACCTCAGCATAAGACTGAAGATCTGTGATGTCTCCTGAATCTAGTAATTATACAAAGAGATCTATATCTCTCTCCTCCCTAATGTTCTGCAAATTCCTAGTCGATTAATATATTACATTTAAACAAGAAAGATGTAGAACTACTTATAGCAAAAGAGAGGTAGAAAGCAGCAAATACACCACTAAGGCAGAGATCTGGGTTTCATTGTACATTCCATGGACAATACGAATGATATTGATTTTCAGATTATCTGGTCTTTTATATTACGCATACCTCCTTTCCTTTCTATTAGTGAAGAGAGCTGAATTGTCTGTGCATTTGTTTGAGTCCACTGAGAGGACCGAATCACCACTTGGAAATATCAATCATTCCTTCCAGATTAGTCTCTACTAAGAGCCTACAGTGAAATGATAATGCACTAACCTGTCTCCAGTTAATGGCAAAATAATGGTTGCTTGAGAAGAAAATACAATGAAAGATAATCTCATTTGAGGGCTGCAAAATAAGAAAAGAGGCAGTTAAAACATTTTTAAAAGAAATATTGATACAATACAGATATATAGTTACGGAGTCTCAGTTAAAATCGGACTCTGATGGTCCAGGCTTCTTTTAAATAGAACTCCCTAAATAGATACACTAACTCTGCTTAACATTACTGCATAAGCCATTTTGGATTCAACCAGTGCTTCTCAGCACTCAAGCAATCCTCCATGACCCATAGGGCCATTTAAGGAAGAGACTAACTAGAAAGATAAATTCTAGGCCAATGTAAAATCCTTTTGTAGAAAACACTTCTTCCCTTGGTTCTACCTCATCTCCTTAAAGGAAGCCAGACCCTTCTGAGTGATTGTCATTAACAATATTTAGGGCTACGGAGCAGCTGGTTTGATTTAATCACCACAATTACGATAGGAGTTCAAACAAAAGCTATCTGGAAGTAAGAATACTTATAGAGTGCCATGGACAATGTGAAAGAGACCAAGCAATGAGTTTGATTAGACATTTTCAGTTGCCCAAGTCTCAAACATCATATTTCTATATGGCAACACCTGCCCCAGTTAGCTACATCCTTTAAGCTTAGGCATTTATCTCACGTAATGGTTCTTGACTCCATGATACTCTATGCAACTATTACTAAGACCTGAAACTGCCCATAGGAAACAAAGATCTGTAAACTGAAGATCAGAATGATCTCAAAGACTTATCCATATTTGAAGTCATTCTCTGCAGCAGTCACCCTTTATTCACTTCCTACAATGTTTTATGAGTCAGTAACTAAGCAACTAAATTTGAGCCAGAGAACTGTGTATTACAGAATTCCAACGTGCAAACCAGACCAAATAAATAAAGGCCCCACTTCTTAAAAACGTTGTATTGAAAGGATCCGTTGCTTTCGATCAAAATCTGTGTGATACGTTCTGCACTCTCGGATTAAATCAGAAAATTTATAAACAACTGTCTCTACTGCCTTTAACATTTAAAGATATAGGGCTTATTTATTTTTCTTTCCTAGACAGTTTTACTTCAGACCCTGTCCAGAAATGAGAGTGTTATACTTGGCTTCTTAAGCAGGAGACTGATGATTGAACACGGACAAGCATACATTTTTATAGGGATAAGTTTACTGCTGCCAATAACCGAAAGCAAGGATTGCCTAGGCCTCTACAGATTGTTTGAAGTTACTTGCAACATGACTTTCAAAATGTTTTGATCATCCAAGCCTGTTTTACAGAAAACATTTGGGCTAACAAGACTGAAAGAAGCAATATTTAATGATACACTCCTTTTTGTGTCCTTTGCATTATCTTGATAAACTTGCATTTGCTCGTTGCATTTTTTCCTTTAAAAAAAGAAGGAAAAAGAAGGCTCAAAAGCCTGGTGTCCTGGGGTTATTTTTAAACAGAGATGCCACTAATTTCTAGTTACCTCTAAATAAGAGAGTAAGCTGGATTTCATAGCAGTTATGCTTTTTATAGGAGAGAAAACCAGTCTTTCCTAGTAAGGCTTATTGCATATATAGAACAGTTAAATTTTAAACCAGCCACACACCCACACATTGGGTAAACACAACTCGTTTCTTTAAACACACACAAGTGCCTTTTCTGGTAGTGGGTTATTAACACATGTTCATTTGAAGTTTACCAACACTTTTTTTTCTTAATGAGGACCTCTACAATGCTAAGAACTGTGTGGAAAGAAAAATATATTATGGATACTATTAGCATAAAATTTGTTTAATGTGATAAATTATGAGAAAGCATAACTTAAATTCAAAACAGATGAAAATTCAGAAAGGAAAAGACATTTGGAATAGTATTTGAAGATGCTTCCCCAGGGCCTGAGCCAAATTTCTGGGATCCAGATGATAAAAGCCCTGAACAACTGAAGGGCTGTCCTAATAACTACATGTATGTAATAATGATCTGGAGGCACTGAAAAATCAACATCTCAGTAAAGACTCTCCCTAAAAAGTTTTCAAAAAAGGGATACCTTACACTTCAGTCTACTTCCTTCCACCTCAAACCTCCCTGCCTAGAAAAGTAAAGTGGGAGAAATACCTCACAAATCTCTCTGTAAGTTGCTGGACAAAATTGTAAATTTCAATCCAATTGTTTGCCACACTCCCAGACCTGTAAAATGAAAACGAACTGATCAGAAAAAAACAAAAACAAAAACAAAAAATATTTACATAGGGTAACCTGACCTCCTCTTCAAGCAAAATTTAAGTGTATCAGTAGCTAAAACTTAGGCGCTAGAAGAATCAAGGAAATCAAGCCATCTTCTAGGACCACCTGCCCAATTGTTTGGAGTAGATCTCAACTCTTCAAAATAAACACAACCTCCCCTCACAGCAAATGAAAAACACCCTGAGTGTGTGGACCCTAGGTTTTCCTGGCCACAATGAAAGCGCAGTGATCAGGAGAAGACCAGGCAAACTAGCCAGTGAGGGGTAAGGACAAGGCGGGCGGGGGGGGGGGGGCGCGAGGAACAAGCCCTTCTGGGTTACAGAGATGCAGACGGCTACCCCAAACAGACACGCTCCCATTTCCCAAGAGGCCCCAAGACTGGCAAACAGTGACTACCCCACTTCCCCAGAGAGCCCAGCAGTTCCGGGCTCCTACGATCACCTCCCCCCCGCCCACAACACACACGTACACACACACACACACACACACACACGCACACGCACACGCACACGCACACGCACACACACACAGCCGGCACAGATAAGAAAGCGCTTGCCCTTTGGACAGGGCACAAAGTACCCGTCCTCGGGTTTCCAACACCCCTCCCCAGAGAGCACACACATCTCTGTCTCCTCAGCCACAGCTCATCCAGTGCCACCAACAGAAGACCCTGGACCTCCCTCCAGCACTCACTTGTCCAGGACGAAGTAGAGATCAAAGGCTCCTCTGCAGGAGGGCTGCTCCTGGGCGCTCACCAGCCCCCCAGGACAGCTGAGCACCAGCAGCCACAGCCCAGGGACCAGCCAGCTCCCGGGACTGCGGGCCAGGGACAGCCCCGCCACCATCCTGCGGCCAGGGGCCTGCGACTGCCTCCTGCTCGCAGCCCCCTCGACTCGACTCGGTGGGGACGCTAAGGTGGCAGGAGTTACCAGGGACGCACCCTGGGGTGGGGGCCAGCGAGCAGCGAGGGCGCCGGCGCCCGGGGCAGCAGGACCCACTAACTGACTGAGGGAGGGAGAGAGGAAGGGAGGGAGGTCCTAGGAGGACAAAGGGAGACACTGCAACCGCCGCAGCTGCCGCCGGAACTCTTGACGAATCCCAGTGGAAGAGCGATCCAGTCCTCCCCCTCCGCAGAGTTCCTGCAGACAATGAGGGCCCACGGCGACAGCGCTCAGGAGAAGTTCGCTCCAGGCTTCTGGCCGAGCCTTTAGCGGCAGCCGCGGACCCCGACCCGAAGCCCCATTCCGCCCGGAGCGCTGATGTCCGGCGGCTGCAGTGCCGGGCGGGGCAGGCGCCCTCGGGACGCGGGGACGACCGCGCAAACTTGCAGCGGAGATCCCCGTCCGCTCGTTCCCTTCCTCCGGCGGCCCGACTCCCCCCGCCCGCGCTCCAAACTTTCTTCCCAGTGTTCTGCTCTGGCGCGGCGCAGCCGGGCGGTCCCCTTTAGGGGAGGAGGCAGAGCAGGCCCTGGGGCTAGCGATTCCAGGGAAGCCGCTTCAATCAAGGCCAAGAGCAAGATCTGGCCAGGTCTCTCTCTGGGTGTCAGCCTGCGTCTGAGGGCGGGGGCGGGGCCTGATCTGAAAGCACACACGCACACTTGTGGGTTCGTGCCTGAGTTCAAGTTGACTAACGTTTGCCAGATTTTGAAAGGGGAAAAGGAGTTTACAAAAACAAGTGTCCCCTAGATACTAAACATATCCGTATAGCCTGCAGGCCTGGCCTATTTCAGCAGCTGTGCATAAAGGCACTCTGTGTTTGCGAGACCAAAGCCTAGCAATTCCAAGGGAGGTGGTGGCCTCCGCCCCACCCCCACTACCGCCGGCGCCTTCGCAGCTGTACTTGCTGCGGGTCTACCTCCCTAAGGCAACTTCCTCTTTGTAAACCTGGTTTGTAGTTTCAACTTGCAGAGCCAAAACGGGCGGGGGCGGTGGGCAGAAGGGGGGGGGGGGAGGGAGGAGAAGCCTCCGCAGAACTCGTTAGGAGCGGAAAGTTGTACCTCAAAATATTCCATCCAACTGGCGTTACCCCCAAGTTCCAAATAATTAAGAATTTCATCTCCTGGCAAGGTAGGCCGTCCTTGTCAATCTTGGGCCGGGGCTGAAGGTCCAAGGGCACTCACATTCTCTGCTTACTCATTCTGCACTTCCTCCCGTCTCCTCCCCATCACCTCCACCTGTGACCTCCCCGTTGTTGAAAATGGCTTTTAAAACTTGCAGTTTCACGGGTATGGTGAAAGGGGAAAATGAAGTATCCCCTCCTCCTTTATATTTTATTTAAATCGATGCTTTATGATAAAAAGTTCATGTAGTACTTAATCATATACTACCTTTTAGCGTCTCGTTTGTTGTCATAGGCATTTAACTTTTCACTTACATTACCTTCGATATACAACCAGATTTGTAAGCTCTTTGAGGATAGAAACCAGGCACTTTAAAAAGGTTTACTGAGTACCAGCTATCTATTAAGCTCTGTTCTAGGACTTACAGTGAAGGCACAGAACAAGAGCAGTCTGGTTGAGAAGGAAAAGCAGACAAAAATAAGTAAATGTCCATATTAGCAGGTGGTTTGCAGAGATTTCAAATATGGCAATATGACAGGGAATGACTGACTAGGTGGCTAACAAAAGGCAGCCAGCTATTCCAAGAACCAAAACAGAAATCCCTAGCTTTTGCAGGTCACCATAGGCATTAACTTAGCACATTTAAGAAACAGAAAGGAAAGCAGTATGGCTACAGCTTTGTGGGAAAGATGAAGTAAGAAAGGCAGGCTGTGGGCAGATTATGTGGCGCTTTGTAAATTGTGATAAACAATTCAGATATTTTACATTACATTACATTTATATTCTATTAAGTGTGATAGAAGCCCATTAGAGGAGTTTAGCCTCTGGGATGGGGTAGAGGATAAAGTGCTATGATCTATGTTTTTCAAAAATCTTTCTGGCTGATATGCCACAGTGTATTTGGAAGCAACAACAATGAAAGCAAGGAGGCCAGTCAGGAACCATTGCAGTATCAGGCCACAGTAAAACAGTACTTTGGACCATCGCCCCTACAGCAGCTTAACTGAGGGATATGAATGGACAAAAGCTTTAATAAACCCAGACAGGAGCACCTGGGTGTCTCAGTCGGTTGAGCGTCCAACTTTGGCTCAGGTCATGATCTCACAGTTTGGTTTGTGACTTCAAGCCTTGCATGGATTTCTCTGCTGTCAGTGCAGAGCCCATTTTGGATCCTCTGTTCCCCTCCCTCTCTTACCCTCCCCCTCCTTCTTATGGTCTCTCACTCTCTCTGTCTCTCTCAAAAATAAATAAGCATTAAAAAAAAAAAAAAACACAAAAAACAGACAGACCCACAGTCTGGAAATATTTGCTACCTGGAGATGGAAATTCCAGGACCATCCACTGGATCTACCACTTCTTACCCGTTGGGGTAGGGAGGGTACTGATAGGACAAGTGGTTGACTGAACGAATGGAAGATCATTTAGCCTTCTGTTAGAAATAAACACATTGTGGGGCGCCTGGGTGGCGCAGTCGGTTAAGCGTCCGACTTCAGCCAGGTCACGATCTCGCGGTCCGTGAGTTCGAGCCCCGCGTCAGGCTCTGGGCTGACGGCTCGGAGCCTGGAGCCTGTTTCCGATTCTGTGTCTCCCTCTCTCTCTGCCCCTCCCCCGTTCATGCTCTGTCTCTCTCTGTCCCAAAAATAAATAAACGTTGAAAAAAAAAATTTAAAAAAAGAAATAAACACATTGTGTTCAAATAATTGAACTCCAGAAGAAAGTCTAAGGAAAGGGATGGCTGTATTAAAAGAATCCTAATTCTTTCCTTCCTCCTTGGCTTCATCTTTTCTTGAGGTTCTGAAATTTTAATTCCTCTGTAGCCATCAGGTCTCCAGGGATTTGCTATCACCTTTTGTTTCACATATGGGTCCAACTATAGATACACTAATCTCCTTGAATTCCCACAACAAAGCTGAAACAGGCTGACCTTTTCAGGAAACGTGTATTAACAGCTTTTTAACATCTCTTGTCGAGGTTTTTAGTGTTCACCGTTGGTTAAAACTGGTCTCCATTTTCAACTTTTAATCAAGATAAAGGTATGATATACCTTTAGCAATTAATACTGTGTCAGTATGTGACTGAATAAAACCTGGGAGAAAAATCTGACAGAAAGTAATAACAACTGGTTTAAAAGGGGACAGAAGGTGAGGAAATAAGAGACAGGATGCCAACTATGTACTCTATCCTCATGATGAAGTATTTTAAACTCACATTTATTGGCTTTCTTTCCCCTAGCTTCTTGACTCATAACCTGCTCATCTTCTGGGACCGCACACACTAATCTAAGGATCTATCTTGTCCAGGCCTACACTAAAACAAAATATCTTGGACTTAAAACTTGTTCTTCCTCAAAATTCCCTGGACCACCTCAGGCCTCCTTACTTAGTCCTTCTTTCCTGACTATGAGACCAGCAGAGCTGATGGAATACTAAAGCATATTACCATTCTTTTGGTTATTTGTTTGGGTAATTAATTGAGCCCAGTTCTGGAACTTTTTTTTGTTTCACTCATTTGCTCATGGAAGACCTATAATAAAGCAGGGAATTGGCCTTGCCTAGCAGAAACCAATAATTAATCAAATCTCTTTCGTCTAGTAAAAATTAGGGAAAGGTCATTAATTATGGAGGCAACCAACTGTCCAGATTTGCCCCAGACTTAGGGGTGTCCAAGGAGATAGGGCTTTCGGCGCTAAAACTGGAGCAGTCCCTGGGGTGGTCCATGGCAAAGGAGGCTGTTGGTCACTCTGTTTCCAAGCAATAATGAGGGACAGTGTAAGCAAGGGAAGGTTTGGGAATTTCACCAAGCCATGAAGAAGGAGCAGTATCGACAGCAACCCTCTCTGTTCCCATCTATCAGGTAAGAGGCCTCCCTCGGGCAGTGTGTCAGCTGGACGCTAGCCAGGTAAGGTTTCAAGCTGACCTTTTTTGCCTCATGACAGACATGCTGGGACCCTGTGTAACTTTCCAAATCAAGAATAGGATGCAGAATGCAGACGTCTAAGCAGAAAGAGAGAGGTTAGACTGAGGTATTTAGATACACAAATCTAAAATAATTCTCTTTTATCAAATTATCTGGATTTCTGCTGAAGTATTTTGCTTCACAATCCATGCAAGCATCCATTCTTTGAAAATTACTGTTTGTACCAAACCAAACTTCTAATTCCATGTTAGAATCTATTATCGTGTTACATAAAATATGCTAATAAGTTCAAAAACATTTTAGACTCAGTATCATGCAGTTAGACTTGCTGGAGATTGACACTTGATAATTAAAACTGTTCACTATCATTGTCTACCTCCTTTACCTACAGAGCTCCTATGGAATTCATGTTCGATTTTATTTATTTATTTATTTATTTATTTGTCTACTTACTTATCTATTTATTTATTTACTGACTTTCCTTTAATTAATGTTTATTGATATCTACTGTGTAACTATTAATGTTCTAAGCACAAATCTTATATTCCCTGTTCTCAGGAGTTCACCTTTCCAATATGCTATCACCAAGTTTTTTCCATCTCCCCCAAAGCCCACAAACAACTGACAGAAAGGGCAAATAAATGACAATAAACAGGAAAGTAAAATAAAATACACGTATCCTATATGTGTAAAAAAAAAAAATCATATAATCGGGGCGCCTGGGTGGCTCAGTCAGTTAAGCATCCGACTTCGGCTCAGGTCATGATGTCGCAGCTTGTGAGTTTGAGCCCCGCATCAGGCTCTGTGCTGACAGTTCAGAGCCTGGAGCCTGCTTTGGATTCTGTGTCTCCCTCTCTCTCTACACCACGCCCACTCACACTCTGTCTGTCTCTCTCAAAATAAATAAACATTAAGTTTTTTTAAATCATATAATCTATATTGTTTTCAGTAAATATCTTTGTATGACACCCACAATGACAAATATGACTCTCCTGGAAGTTAAGTACCACACTGGAAGTGATTCATATCCACATTACATGTGGAGTGATTCATTACATGGTATCTACAGTGATTCAGAGGAAGAAAATAAATCTTCAGTATCTATAGGTGACAAAGCTTATTTAACTTTTATAGAATACAGTCATTACAAGTAGATTTCCCCAGTATCTGAACTAGTTCCTGAGAGTGAAGGAAATGTTTTGGGAAGGTTTGATTACTCCTAAATTAACATCTCTATGTATGACAACAGGGTCTGCATTTGGGATTAAGTGTATTTTAAATCCAGTTTCCCAGAACCAGATGTGAGACTCTGAGATTTGCATGCAGGATGTATACTGGAGCATGCTCTCAGGAGCAAAATGTTGGAGGGGTGAGGGAAGCAGGATGGTCAGAGGGAAGGTTGAAGCATGGCACAATTGCAAAGGAAGACTCAGCCAATCCCAGTGGCAGCTCTGGAGTTCGGAATGGTCTTTTACAATGGTCCTGAATTGAGTGGGGCAATGCGGCCAGTGTTTGTGTCCCCTCACGGACCAGTCATTAAATGTGGGCTGCCCCTACAGAGGAAGCATACCCTTGGGCAAAGCAGCTTCCTCTGGCTTAGGGCCAGTATAAGAAGAACGTCAGCTGGGAGCTGTCAGCAGCCAAGCTCCTGGCTGTGGGGAATGAGGGCCTCAGTTCTGAAGTAGGAATCTAGGTGATGCAGCCACAGCATCCAGAACATCCACAAAAAGCCAGGAGACGTGGCAGCTTGGTTGACGAAAGCCTTATTTCGTGTGTAATGTCAGACCTTCACAAACTAGGTCAGGCTCAGAAGGGTGTCCTGGAATGATAACGTCATGTATCTGTCTCCCTTCTCCAGATCAGTTTTGCAGTGCTCAGTGGAATGCCTCTATAGGAATGCCATATCCCGTCTTCCTACACCTACACACTTCAATGTGACTTATTTTCTGAAGTGTAAAGCCAATCACATTAATCACCTACCTAACAACTGCCAATGAGAGACCACTTCCAAACGATTTAAGGCCCTCCACAACAGCAGCACAGATTAGCTCTCTCTCCTTACCTCTGACAAGTCCCTCACATACACTAGGCTCCAGAGGAACCATGACAGTCACTGTACTATCATATATACAACTGCACCTTTGAGTCTCGCCTCATTTGTGCCCCCATTACCTGACATCATGTTCCAGGTGTCAAATTCGATTTCTTCTTTCTCTTCCTCTCCATTCCCTTACAGAACAATTCAGGCCGAAAGCCATTAGGTGGGTGCAAGCAAACAGTGTCAGGGTGGACAGGAGCTATAGTAGTCTAGAGCAGGGTGTCAGAAGCCAAGCAGATTGAGGAATATCCTCCTGGTGCAGGGAGGGGCTTGCCTGGCATGGGGTGTTGGAGCCCAAGAAGAAGAAGAGAAATGTCCACATGGGACGGTAGTGGCCTAACATGAGGAGTCAGAGAATGGCCCAGGTGAGGAGATCATCTCTGAGTGTGTATGTGTGCATGTGTGTAGCCGTAGCACTGTCCAATATGAGGTTCCTGAGCCTAAGAGAGGAGAGAAGAACTTCTGTACAAGAGGGATGGTCATTGTGGAGTAGCTGGAGTCCAAGCATGGACTTTCATGCAGGCATGTCACCCCCACTGCACGGTATCAAAGCATGAAAAGGAGAGGAGGGAGTCTATACTGGAAGACAAGCTGTCCAGAATGTTGGAACCTGAGTGGGGCAATAAGGCAGCTGATAGCACAGTGCAGGGTGTAAGAACCAGCAGTGTGAAGAGGAATTCTGCACAAGGGAACCAGCTTGATGTGGAGCTGAACCCAAACAGAGTAAGGAGAGCTTCAGAAGAGGGAGCAGACTGGCAGGGGATACTGAAACCCAAGTAATATAGAGAGGACTTTTTTGCAAATGTTACACCCCCCCCCTCCCACAGGGTGTAGAAAGTGCCCAGGCAATGCAGCAGCCAGGTACAGAGTGACAGAGTCTGAGTGGGGGTGCAGGGTGGTGACAATGTCAGTATTCCTGCAGGATGAAGGAATCAGTGTTGGGGGGAAGATAGCAGTGGTGACAAGAAAGTGGTTACATACAGAAAGATTGATAAATTAAGTAAATACAGATAGTGGAAGCTACATTTTTCACCATCCGATAAGGAAGCTACAAATTAGGAAATGGGAAAATAGTTATTCTCAAAAGTCCTTGACACATCTTGACACAACTTGATTCATCTTCCAATTTTCAAATTCTAGTCATTTTGCTGTTCATCAGCATCCCAGCTGGGGAAGAGGTGAGAATCAAAGGAAACAGAATAGAAAAAGTTGCCTGCAATGGAGGACACAATGAATGCACTCACTGCACATCTAACTCCCCTCTACCATGTTTTTCTGCATGCTAGAAAAAACTTAATGTGGGCATTTCCTAAACTGCCCTATAGGTAGGTCTCCTTGTGGTTTAGAACCCACCCATATATGCTTATGCCAGACTTTGAATCAGAACCAAGTTTCAGAAGGAGAGATGACGGCATGAAGTATCCTTTTTGCTGGTGCAGGTCACAGCAATGAAGGTGTGTGCAAGAGGCAGCATCTGGGACTCTTTAGGTGATTTCCTGGCCCACCTCCTCCCTGATCTCCTGATCTCCACAGAGCGGGCAGGCAGCTCCCTTACAGCCCAGTGTGGACTGCACTTGAAGAGTTGTTCCTGAACTCGGCCTTCACTTTCCTTCTTCAACAATCCACATGACTCTCTAAGCTGTTTACACTCCTTAACAAATACCTTTCATTTAAAGAAGCTATACTACATTCTGTTTTCAAAGACATCTACAATTTCTACCATTATGTAATCTCTATGAACCTTAAGTTAGTCACTTTGCCGGCATCTCTAATTGCAATAAAAGGTTGTAAATGGAAAAAAAAAGATAAGAAATTGTGAATTTTTGAATTACCCCTTGCATTTATTTGACATAATTCCTCTCCTTGATAAACTCAGATACTCTGGTGAAAAAGGGAAATTAGATTTTAAAAAAGAAGAAGATCCAATCTACTTCTTTGAGAATCTTGCAAGATAAGTACAAATCTTCTTAGCTGATTATGGACACAGAAGTAGGATTTTTTTTTTTTTTAATTTTTTTTTTCAACGTTTTTATTTATTTTTGGGACAGAGAGAGACAGAGCATGAACGGGGGAGGGGCAGAGAGAGAGGGAGACACAGAATCGGAAACAGGCTCCAGGCTCTGAGCCATCAGCCCAGAGCCGACGCGGGGCTCGAACTCACGGACCGCGAGATCGTGACCTGGCTGAAGTCGGACGCTTAACCGACTGCGCCACCCAGGCGCCCCAGAAGTAGGAATTTTAAATAACAAATTCAAAGAATGGGAATGACTGTAGATAGAAACAGACAACTCAGAAGGGATACAAAACAAGTTACAGCTAGGAATGCTTAAAATTGCAAAGGACATAAGTAATCTTTCAATTTGCTTCTCCCAGGCTATTTTAAACAAACAAGTTGCATGTTTACACCTACTTTTAAGAGGTTACAATACAGGATAGCTTGGAAGAATTTAAATTATCCTTGTAATATTTATTTTATTATGTATTATAATAGTATAAAACTTGGAAAATAATACAAGTGAATTTTGATAACAATTTATAGTTTTTAAGATACTTCTACCTACATTGTCTTTTTTTAAATGTTTATTTATTTTTGAGAGAGAGAGAGAGAGAGAGAGAGAGAGAGACAGAGCATCAGTGGGGGAGAAGCAGAAAGAGAGGGAGACACAGAATCCAAAGCAGGCTCCAGGCTCCGAGCTGTCAGCCCAGAGCCTGACCTGGGGCTCGAACTCACAAGCAGTGAGATCATGACCTGAGCCAAAGTCAGACACTTAGCCGACTGAGCCCCCCAGGTGCCCCTATCCTCATTGTCTTTTTGATAAATATTTCAAATTTTCAACCAGCTGGCCTTAGATGCTGGGTGCATTAAAAATTAACAGTATTTCAATCTTAATTCTTCCTTATCTCTCACCTCAAAAGAAACAAACAAATAAAAAAGACTGAATGACCCTGGGAATTATACCTAAGGATGATACCTAAATGACAGAGTTCCTAGCTAATCCATTCAGCTGGGAAATTCAAGTTCGTTTTTGTTTTCTTGCCTGCAATCCGTCATGGGAAAGGGGCATCCTAGACCTTTGTCTCCACCATTTTCATAAAGCAAAAGAAAAAAAAAATTAAGTCTCTTCTAAGCTAAGCACTAATTTAAAGATTTTGTAGGCAACATGAAAAAGAAAACTTTTTTTTTTTGCTTGTTTCAAACTTTTTTATATAACATTTAAACAGTCACAGTGTTTCTGCTCCAAGATATTTAAGCTTTGGTATAAACTATTTTTTTAGATAAAAAAGTTTGAAATGTAATTTTGCTATTTGGAGTGCCTACCATAAGTACTACAATTAAAAAGATTTTTCATAGTTTGAGTCCTTGTGTTTCTCATGGAAACCGCTTGATTAGTGCATATCCAACTTTATTTTAACAGCACATATGGCACATAGATTATCTATCCCAGTTTTCTTGGGAAGTTCTTTGAAAGGAGCAGTAGGAAAGTTGTCAATCCCCAAATGGCCAATGGGTTTCATATGTAGCAAATTTGGCTAGCAAAAATACAACTTAAGTTCAATAATATTGGACCACAAGTGCCTGAGGATAATTTTTAAAGATAACTAAACCAGAGGTTTGCTTTTGACCCTGATCTTTTTACAGAGTTAATATAGCTTCATCAAATAAATGGAACTTCAATTGAAAAAATTCATTTTTACAAATGTTTTAAATGTATTAATCAAATAACTATTTAATCCTTACTCTCTGCAAAGCACTGATCTTTGGGATACCCAGAGTCTGTTAAGAAAGATACCCTAGTTATATATTTTACCGATTGAACTAAGATACTTAAACAAATAACCATAAGACTGAGAGTAAAGTGACATGATAGAGGGCGATAGAAATTCCAAAGAATGAGAAATTAGTCTTAGCTGGAGAGATCAGGATTAATAAAAGAAAGAGCATTTAAACTGCATCTTAAAAGATAGGTAGTACTTTTAAGATTAGTGCGGACAAAGGGAAGAAAGCTCCAGGAGGAAAAGGCATAACCAGCTTCCATCTGAGGGTGGGGAGTGATAGGATAGCATCAGTTACTGAGTTGAGTACAAGAGCAAGCATATTTTTAAAAATAAGCACAACTTTTTCACTACCTTCCTTAGGTGTCTCATAGTATTACTTGTATCATAGTATTAATATTGCGTTTGGTTTTGTTTCTATTTTAGAGAGAGAGTACGTGAATGGGGGGGCGGAGAGGAGAAGAGAGAGAAAGAGAGAATCTTAAGCAAGCTTCACACTCAGCATTCAGCTCAGAGCCCAACTCAGGGCTCAATACCAGGACCCTGGGATCACGATCTGAGACAAAATCAAGAAGCGGCAGCTCAACCCACTGAGCCACCCAGGCACCCCAGCATTGTGTTTTAATCATGCATTTTATTATGCTTTCTCTGGAGTACTGTCATCATACTTTTAATAGGCTGACCACATATTATCTTAAAAGTTGATGCAAAGGCATTATGTATAGGAAATGTGCCTGGGGAAATGACAGTTCCCCTGTGTCCCACCCCAGCCCCCATCCAAGGGAACAGAATCATAGAATAATGAATGTATAAAGCATCTAAAGGGCACAGAAACTTAATATCAGTTGAGTGCTGAGTGCATGATGGGATAGAGTGGAAAGCAAAACAAACAAATTTGGATAAGGTCCAATACATAGAATACTTTAGGTCAGTCCTGCCCACCATCTATTTTTATAAATAAAGTTTTATTCAACACAGCCATTCCTGTTTGTTTACTCACTGCTTGTGGCTACTTTTGTGCTACAATAGTAGAGTTGAGTAGTTGAGACACAAACCTTATGTTCCAGAAGCCTAAAGTATTTACTATCTGGTCTTTAATAAAAAAGGTTGCCAACCTCTACCTCAGGTAAAAACATTTTAGTGTATGTACATCTTTGTGTAGAAAAAGTAAAGATAATAAATTTAAACATCAGAGAGGTTTGAACAGGCTATGCTTTTGGAAGGACACTCAGGTTACTGTGGCAAGACAAGTTAGAGAGGAGAGACACTGAGGAGGCAGGAGCCCTTAGAACTACTTGCAAAATAGATAAACTGTAGTATTATTACATTGCTTTTTATTTTGCCTTCAATGAAATACTATAGCCTAGATTCACTCAAAATTGTAAATTTAACAGTAAAATCAGAAGAGTGACATTCTTAAGAGGGGAAAGGTAAGGGAATTTCTACACCTCAGAGGAATATACATAGGTAAGATGTGCCTGGAAAAGAGTTGGAGATGGAGAGACTGTGCATGGACAGGATGGGAAGGCACAGGGGAAACAACATATGGGAAATCTCATTGTTGGAATAAGGTCCCAGAATATCTTTATAGTTAATAGCAAGTCTGCCATTTCTAAAATAGTCTTGAATTCAATTCATGAAGATCATCCCAAGAAAGAGGTAAATGTGGTTATAGTATCAGATACCAATGTGAACCAGGTAAAGAAAAAATAAATATTGCTAAGCTATAAAATGTCTCATGGAAACTAAGGAGAGGATTGTAATGGCACTTATGGATGGGACTACAGTCTACCCTGGAAAGTCAGGTCCCAATATCAAATTCTCAGGCAAGAAGGTTTTGCTGTGTTGATTTAGTTCAGATCAGGTGTCCACCCTGCACTGCAGGTCAAGTTCTGAGGCATGAACATGTAACCACTCATGAACATGTAACATGGCAGACAGGGTGCTGTCCCTAATGGTGAGAGGACATTTCCCAGAGACGGGAAGAGAACTTCCTAGGAAGATACTTCCCAAAGGTGTCCTCCACAAGAAATGTAATGCCTTTTGTAGAGTCAACAAAGAAGCAAGATTCACTTTGCAAAAATTCTGCTTTCAGCCACATTCTTTAGGATAACTCCGTTCCACAGAGTGCAATATCTGTATTGTATATACCAACCTATCCTATCTCCTCTCTCACATCAGACAAAGAAAGGGCTGAAAATGGCTTTTATAGATTAATTTTTAAACAATTATAGTCAACATCTTGATTGATAATCCAACCAACTACTAAAGAGAAATAAAATGCAGTGCATAGTTCAACCAACAAGCTACTGTTTTTGAAACTCTGACCTTGACAAATTTGCATTTTAAAGACATTCATTAATGATTTCCTTTCTGTGGCACAAATACTGAATATAAACCAAGGGAGCTGAGTATACACAGACATCAATATGTAAAAGATATTGCTGATAAATTCATTGCACCTTGAGGTGATTAGTTTAAAACTCATTGAATTTCTAGTCTTTGAATTAATGCCTTTTTTGTTCATACATGCTATAATACAAGAAGAATCATGTGGCAGTCAAAAAAATAAGCTAACACAGTTGATATCTTCACCATTCATCATATTCTTGACACTTCTAACAAAATGGTTTTCCACCCTGAATTGACAGTCCAAACAGAGGGACTTCACATAGAATTTTAAACTGCATTCATGTTAGATGCTATCACAACACAATACCAAACTCATGAGATCAAACAAATAATTTCTCTTTTCCCTGATGCAGACTTAAGAAGCGTATCATCCCTTTTAACTAGTAATCCTTCTTACAAGAGTATCTTGTAGGAGATAAAGTGCATTGACATTCTTCATACATTACTCTATGCTGGGATTTAAACTGAAAGCTAGTTCCATGGGGAAACAAGGAGAAAAAAAAATAGTGTTTTAAACTCTCCTTCTGTGGCTTACCAAGAAAATTAATAGTGCAGACTAAAATATATATATGTGAATGTGAAATAAATTTCTGAAGCATTATGACAAATATTTGCAATCACCGCTTTACTCAAAGCTACAAGCTGTTCCATTTCCAGTATATAGGAGGATAAGCCCTATGATTGGATAGTCAGACTTCCACTAGCAAAACAGGTATTTAATATTCTTGATCCTAATGATTCAGGAAAAAGTTCTGGATTTTATTGGGGGAGTATTTTTCCTCTCCCTCTTTGTCCTCTCACCTTAACTTTACTGACTTATTGATCCCTATTTATACACATATGTCTCTGAAACATTTGCTTGTGAGCGTGTAGATGAATTACTTCCCATATATTAGCCTTAGGACCTGCCTCAGATAAAGAAGGTATTCTTTCCTTTTTACCTGTGCCTTTAATTTTTGCATCTTCTTGAGATTAAACATTCATTTCTTCCAAACTTTCTTCTCTGGTGCTGCACTTGGAGCTTTTATACAAATTATATATTCCAACCTTCACAATTACTTTTCGTCTTTTCTGAATGAGAAAATTGAGGCATAGAAAATCCAGACTTAGCTAGTATACATTGCGGAGCAGAGACTTAAATTCAAGTCTTTAGATGGATGCCACATGTAGTTTCCTTTCCTTTCCACAATGCCTTGGTCCTTGCTCTACATGGCCTTCCCACTGAAGGGCACAACTTCTCAGGCAGCCCTCTCTACACAGGTCTCTGCTTCTAGAATCTTCTCCTTCCTGATCTATCCATTCCCCATCCCTTATAAATCATCTCTCTATTAAATTATCTTTTTGAATGTTTTCTGTTTCCTGCCAGGAACCTGATTAGCACGGTGTAACCCTAAATAGCATTCTCCAACTCTCTACCAACTTCTATCCCACTTCCCATTTCTACCATGCTCCATCTCAACTGCTCTGTCCCTTGCTCCCACTGAAGTACTCACTCCTGCTATCTTTGTTCTAGACAAACAAGCTCATCAAGCTTTCCTCACTAAAAGAAGATAATCTGATTTTTTAAACATTCACATTAATATTTAGATCACTAATAAATAAGTAATGTATTACCTTTCTACCCCATTTCCAACTGGCCAACAGTATTTGCATATTTGCCTTAATCTCAAAGAATAAACATCTCATGTCAGCATGCCAGGCATGTGCTGCAGGTGGCTTACGATCAGATGTTCTTGACCATTAAGCTCAAAAGTCTGTAGTTAAGAGGAGGGGTTTACAGCATTGAACTTACTCTCTCCCTATTTTGAATCTGATTGGTAATAAAAGCATCTAATAGATAAAACTTGATAGGTAATACATTAAATTAAACAAGAGTAAAAGAGTGTGTTTAGATGGAAAATTTCCAAAGAGCTTTCAATACAGAATGCTTATATATGGTCTCCAGTTCTAAGCATATGGGCAGTTTGCTTCACTAAAAATCAATCAATCAATCAATCAATGAGATAATATAGTCAAATAGTTTTCAATGAAAATATTCTTTGTCATCCCATGTAATTTTCCTATCTAATATGCAGGCAAGAAGTCTTGTATACATTTCAACTAAATAAAATATGAATATAAAAAATATGACCATTTAAGAATTTCCTATGGACTTTTTTTAAGTAGGCACATTAGAGAGGATTGGAGACTGGATTGTCTGTACATTATCAAATAATAACCCAAATAAAAATATGCTTCCAGACATGTACAGATGGCTGTTTTATAATCACTGAAACTTAAGAAATGATGAAATATGGCTGGCCTTTAGGTTTCCTGGATGAAGACTAATACAGGATGATTTAGCATCTGAGGATCCAGAGGATGTATAACAAGTGTTATCACCAAAATAATGTTGGATAAAGTCTTCAGCCGAGCAGAAGTTAGAAAGCAGCCTGGGGCCTTGGGAACCTTCTGTCTGGCCTGTGGCATCGTTATCTGCCACAGTATCTAGTCTGTACAGAAACCTTATTTTAATTTCACTTGGGATCCATATGTTTCTGCCGACCTTTCCTTGCAAAGATGACTTTTTTCCCACATTTTGCTATTTTCTGCTTTCTAAGCATGTGGGTATTTTTTAAAATTCTTTTGGTTTTGTTGAAGTGACATTTCACTAGCTAAGACAAACAAAGCTTCCAACATAAGGGTGGTGATTAAAAGAGTTTGATAGTATCTTAAATGTACACACAATATAAAGAATATCACAGACTGTGCATTCTATACTCTGACACTCGCACCTACGCTTCTAATGGCAGATTTGTTTAATCCAATAGATTAGTCATCTTTAGCTTCATTCTTATCAAAACGAACTCGAGTTCATTTTAGTTAATTGTTGGGTTTTCTTTTAATGCACTTAAAAGAATATTAGAAAACCATATGGATATGTTACTCATTTTTAATCCCTGCAGAACTGTTTTCCAACTGTCATTTAAAATACAGAATACTCAAGAAGGCATGCCTGGAATGTGACTTGATATAAGAGAAGGCTTTAACCTAACCAACTGTACTGATACAGCTAAAGAATAAATGTCACCAGATGGTCTGCATGAAGTCAAGGAACACAATTCTGTCAGTGTAGTTTCAGCACCACCCAGAGATGAAGGTGACTTGGCCAGCTGACATGGACATTCTGGTTGCTTGGCAAATATACCCTTAGAGTGTGTTGGGGGACATCATGTGTCATAATTTGATGATATGAGCCATTTAAAACATCCCATAACCATTCTGAATGTATTTCTACCAACTCATTTGGATCTCCATGGAAATGTTTTCTGGTTTTTTGGGGTTTTTTTTTTTTACATGGAAGAGAATGTGCAAAGCAGGTGATACTAGTATTTTAGCTCGTTTGGCAATTGTATTTTTCACTGAAAATTAAGAAACAAATTGTCTCACTGCATTATAAAAATAGGTAGATGTAACAAAATTATTATTTCTATTTTGCTTACATAGCTATGCTAATGGTTAGGCAACTTTTACAGTTTCCTTTTCTCTTTACCACTCTTCCCCACTTTTTACCTCCAACTATGAACTGTTATCCTATGTATTTTGCAGGGCAATTATGAAAATAAAGTGAAAAGATATATTAAATGTAACAGCTATGTAATTTTGTAATTAAAAATAGTGCCTTCCACATTGCAGATATTCAGTAAATTCTTCACATTTATTTACATGCCACCTTGTTCCACAAAGGAGTTAAGGTGATACAGCAAAAGATTATTTAGGAAATTTATCTCTCATCTTTCTTTCTAGAATTGGCATTCTTTCTTTTAATCTGGTTCTACTCCTCACTCACCTCTCCTTCTCTTTATATACTGTCTGTGCGTATGTACGTGTGTGTACTCAGAGCCAAATATTTATTCCTCTCCTTACTCTGATTTTTCTTCCCATCTTTCACAAAATATTGTCATAATAGTCTTGCTTAAGTTTTTTTGTGTATATACTAGTTAAATATACTATTTCACTTAATATTCAAAATAACCCTAAAATGTAGCTATTGTTTATTGACTGCTTACTGTCTGCTTGATCCTATTTTCCCATTTACCAAGGAAAGAACTAAAGTTTAGAAAATTTAAGCAATATGACCAAGGTCACAGAGCTTATAGGTAGAGAAGCTAAAACTTGAATCCAGATTTGACTTCATGGCACTCTACTGATTGTCTTTATATTTTTATTTTTTAAAAAGTAACACATTTCTCCTTTACTTACCCAACTCCCAATCCTTGATAGAAGGAGAAAAAATGACAAATACATTTTCAAATATTTGAAAATAAGCAGCATTTTCTGCTATTATCTCTATGTTTTCAATACTATGTAATTACAAGTAACATGCTTATTGTGTGTGATATATCCTGATTTTTTTTTTTTGTTAATGATTGCATGCTATAAAAGAGGGGATTTAACTCCCTATACCACTGCCTCACATGCAAACATTTCCTTCCCCCCATCTTTCCATTCCAGAAAAGCTGTATTCCTGATACTATCTGTAGGTCTTTTTTCATGAGCTATGTTTTTACAGAGAAGAATCCTACAATCTCCTGCCTGAGGAATATAAAGTTATCCTCCAGTATTCTGGATGTTAAGAACGCCATGCAAAGGGGTTCTGAAGGTCTCATTTTTCAGAATGTAGACTTTCACATTTCCCCCATATTTATTATGGTGTCTCCCCAGCATATCCATGCTTAACGGTATTTGATATCTCCAAGAGGAGAACGTCTATGACTCAACCGGTTAACCTCCAAGCTTCTGCATGGGGAGAAGTAGGAATAAGGAGGAATGGGAACTCCTTATAACACTATCAACCTGTTCATGCTGTCAGCTCTGCCCTGCATTCTTACCTTCAGGAGCACCTGGTGGTTTCAATTTGGGAGCCTTTCCAGGGTTCAGCAATTTTAATTAACTTATTGGTAGGCTTAGGTTTCAGCTTTCCTA
The DNA here is from genome assembly GCF_018350155.1 of Leopardus geoffroyi. Taxonomy (NCBI): domain Eukaryota; kingdom Metazoa; phylum Chordata; class Mammalia; order Carnivora; family Felidae; genus Leopardus; species Leopardus geoffroyi. Next base: position 140,101,056 of record NC_059327.1, on the reverse strand, counting down.
GATCTGCTAAGTCAGTTACCATTCATCCATCTGCTTGGCAGCTTCCAAAATTATCTGTTGTTCCAAAAATGTACCGGAATGTTAAGTGAGTGATTGAGAGGTGAATTCTTCCACTTCAAATTAGCAAGCCAGATCAACCAATGAGAACACACTTGCCCACAGAGTTCTCAGGATCCTGGCCTTCTCCAAGGCTATTTAGGGAAAGGGAATGTTGGTTGAGAGAGGAAATTACAGATTATCCATTCAAGTCTATTATTAAATAACTTTATGTTACTTATAAATTACTTATAAGATCCATACTTCCCTATTATTTCACATAGACTTTTAGCTTGACTACTTGCAAACAATCCCTCTCCTTGGACCGTATATACTCTTGTCAGTATATCCCCAGTGCCAAACATGCTGCCTGATCTATTATTGGTGCTCAATAAATGTTTGCTGAAAGAATGAACACAAAGAGCTATCCCTCAGGTGGAGGTTTAGTTCATTTCAGCAGGAAATGATTATGATTCATGATTATAAAGAACAGCAGTGAAATCCTCATGAAAAACTTCCTTGTACTTCCTTGTCCACAAGTAATACAAGAATATGAATTTTATTTTATTTTATTTTATTTATTTTATTATTTTATTTTATTTTATTGAAGTTATACCAGTGAAAGAGTCTTGGCACCAGGCAGAGAGACATTGGAGAAGACAACAAAATAAGATTAATACTATTATAATATGAATCCTTTTAAAGATATTCTACCTAGTGTCTACTTTGGATAGACACTGAAAATTTAAGAGGAAAAATGTATATAATTTATATATGCTTCACATTTGAATCTCATCTTCAAACTCAGATGTTCAAGAATTTAAATATTATTTCCTTAGCTGTAACTACTAAATTCCTACTGGGATAGAAAGCCCCCGATATAATTAAACACCTCAGTCAATACCGGTGATTCCACATTCCCTATTTTTTAGGGTGCAGCTACAATCAGAGGGGTTTCTTTAGTACCAAGGCATTTATATGAGTGGAAGGAGTAAAGAAAGGACAGGTAGCATCTGGTCCTCAGTGTCATCTATCTGCATGGCAGGTACCAACCAATTCAGTCTGCAAAGAGGGAGGGGTGAAGGATGGACGGGCTTAGGAGAAAGGACAGTGGGAATGGAAAATGCCAAGAAAAACTTGATTAATATCTCAAAAGTATTATCCCACCCTTTTCAATTGGAATCCCATGGAGTTGATCAACTTCAATTTTAATTTTATCACATCTTTCCCAAAACTCTTCCTTGTCTTATTTGTCTTTCCAGGAGTTCCCTGCACCCCCTTCCCACATTCCCCAGTGGTTTATTTCGCCTGGCCCAGGCTGTTTGTTTCTCTCTCACAGTTGTCTTGCTGCCAGTAGGGTGGGATGACCAGGCTGAGCCAAGCTATCCGGATAATGTCACTCCTGGCAGGAAGAGAGATTTGCAACAGTAACACACATTGCGCCCTCCTCACATTCCGGACACTCCCAGGAATCATGTGGGGCCCACTTGTACAAAATTGGCTCTCCACTTCATTCATCTGGCAGCCAAGACCCATAAACTAAATCTGGTTTCCAGCAACAGCAGTGGTAAATCAATATCAAAACTAGTTTGGTCCATTCCACAAATGTAAAATTTTTTTTAATTTGTTTTGACAAATACTCCTGTGAGCAGTGTTTCTGGAGACCACCTCCAACCATATTTTTACTGAGAACTTGTCTTTTTATGAATCATAACAATAATAACAACTGACATACAGTGAACCTTTTTCTGGACTTAGGCTAAATGCTTTACATAAACTTTCTCATTAAATCCCCATCATGATCTCATCTCCATTTTACAGATAAAGAAATAGGATTATAGAGAGCAGTTACATTATTTTCCTAAAGTCACAGAGCTGGTAAATACTGAGTCCAGAATTAACCAGGAATTATGCCAGAACCTGAACTCTTTAACTACTATCATATTCAGCAAGACAAATTGGTGTAAGAATTTAAGTAAACTGTAATTTAAAAGATAGTACCAAGAAATTAGATGTTATTAGGAAAAATCATATTAGCTGTTCTAGGTTAAAATAATATTTATTTACCAATTGAAATATTAGCACATATGTATAAATAATACTGAAATGTAACCTGAAGAAAGTGAGAGTGAATGGGTCCATTTTTCTTTAACTTTAGAAACACATTCATAACTATCACAGTGATGAAACCACTAACCAAAGAGCCAAAAACAAAACAAAACAAATAAACCAAAAACATATCCCATTTCGTTTCTGCCTCTATTCCTTTTTACAATTTTATTCTTCTGGTATTGGATAAAAAATACAATGGAAATGTACATTATTTATCCTCATGGTGTAAAAAGATAACCTGACAGGGCTGAGCCACTACTAAGCTAAGAGTCAAAAACTACATTCAGTCCAACTCAACCACTAACCAGCTATAAGAACTTAGTAGACATGTCTCCTGATCTCTGTCTTAAAGAAACATGCAAAATAAGAGGGCTAGACTGAATAAACTTGTGGGTTCTTTCCAGCTTGAACATTCTTTTATGTCAATCATGTAGCTCAAATTACGAATATATCTTTTCTGAATTAGCAGGCCCAGAGGGAGCTCTTGAAGAAGAAATATATAACAGGAAATTAAAAATAAGTAAGGATCTATCATTACAGATTGAGCCGAAAGTTGCATATTTCTAAAAGGTCAGTAATCTTATTTGCTCAACTGCTATCTAAATGCAGTGAAAATGACCCAATAATAGTCTTTTTAGGCCATATAGGGACTTCTATCTTAAATACTATTCCACCTCTCGCTGTCGTACTGCTCCTTTTACTCTGTGTTCTCACCATAAACGTAGTTTACTCCAAGAATTTTTCCTTGGCTCTCTCAAGGGAAAAATAAATCCACCCTTAGCATCCTGTGAATTTCCTAATAGAGTCTTTTTATAATTTATTGTAATTGCTTACGAATTGACTTTTTCTTCTGACAACATCATAAGCTCTGAGACTGTCTCTTCCCTACTAGCACCTGCAGGAGTTGCTGGCACATGGTAGTTGCTCAGTGAATGTTGACTAAAATTTTCTCCAGTCCAATTTCCTCACTTATAGATGAAAAACTGCAGCCCCTGGACACAAAACTCCTGGCAAAGAGCTCTTTTCACCACACAACACTGTCTCTCAAACTTTGAAGTATGCATTATATATTTTCAGACTAGCTTTAAGTAGAGACAGGGATGATAATAACTATATTATAAAATGCAAATATGCTAAGACATATGTGGAGTTAAAAAAAGTCTTGCCCTAGATAAATGCAAGCAGAAAAAATTTAAAAGCACTAGCTGATTGTGAGATACAGATAGGATCAAAGAAGTTGCAGACAATTCCTCAGCCTTTAAATCGGATTACAACCATGACCAGTTAAAGACATAAGGTGTTTATTCCCAGGACCTGGCAAAAAAAAAAAAAAGGAAAAATCCAGAGTTCTCAGAAGAAAAGGGGAAGTTTGAAAAATTTAACATCTCATTTATAGGCAAACAAGAATGATTTGTAAAGATACACGCACACAATACCATCACCACTACCATCATCATATGTATGCAAGAGTTTTTAGGGTTATAAAAATATCCACAGGTGTACCTGTGCATCATATGAAAACAGTCTGGATAAACTCTAAAATTACAAAAGATTGAATGAGTTGTCACTACATGACACTGTGGATCAAACTCTGGGCACATGATTTTATTCCTAAATCTGACTCTGACTCATTGGATCATTTTTGGGTAGCTAACACTCCCAGAGTCCTCTGCAGGCAAAATGAAAGCACCCAGTGGTCACGGACCTGAAGCCTTCACCAGCTCATCTGGAAAACTGAATGAAGAAGTCTGGGAAGGGGAGTGGAAAGGATAAGACAGACACCAGAAGAAAAGAGAGTGAAAGAAAGCAAATTGAGGTCCTTAGCATAAGGTCTTCAAACAGCCCACTTCTCACCTTTTATCTAATTGGTATTTTTTGGTGCTGCCGCAGTTATTGGGGTCCATGAAAAAACAGCATGAGAACAAAAAGCAATAAAGATGGCAGATTAAAAAGAGGAAAAGGCCTTTTTAATATTACTTGAAGAGATTTTTGTGATTGAATATGGTTTAATATAACAGAAGAATTCATTGAAAATAAGTGATTTATATTCTATAATCAAACTATGTATAGCTCACTAAAAAATTTAAAATAAGCACCTTATACACATTCAATCTAGCATCCACATATATACATATACTGAAAACTGACAATAGTTCAGAATTTGTATATTAATGTAATATTAATATCCCCCTGAGTAGGGGATATGACTAAGGGATATTTCTTGCCTGTTTCTAGTTAGAACCTTTTCTCTTTTCTTATTTCCAAATTGCTGAAAAGCAGCCTTTTTCCAATGCATTTGGAAGGAAAAACAAATATATCATTTCCCCATGTAAATCTTCCAATCATTTTGTTATGAAAATGTATCCTGCACCACCATCAAATGTAAATATCCCAAGCTCCCTAGGATATGTCAGCAAAAATCTGCCTCAAAGGCAAAGGGTTCATATTAATATAGGACAAATAAGCCTTCCACATTGGAGAATACATACAAATATTTAGAATATTATCAAATATTTTATCTGTTGCAGTTTAGATGTTATTAATAAAACTTACAATAATAAAAATAGAACGCTTGTGTACATTGGTAAGTGAAACAATGCTTGAAAAATAGAAAAGATGGTAGATGTTTTAAGTGGGATTTTTTAAGTAAAAAATATGTATCATTTAAAAATATGTTGGAAATGTAAAACAGAACATCAAAACTTAGGAGAGACAAAAGAGATCCTTTAGATCACTTTAAGGAAAAGGAATCTGCCAGCGCTAAGTGACTGAAAGTATAAGAACTCAACCCAGGCTTCTGTACAAGACTTTTTAAACCTTTACTAACAGAACAAATGGGGGGAGGGGAAGATCACTTGTTCAAGGCCATGCTATTCCACCTCACCTAATTTGACTTTGTGTTCCTTATCAGTCTCAAACCCCGAGTGGATTCCCCAACTTCTCTCTCGTCATTCTCCTTTGCACTCTCCACAGCTGGGCTGTGTCTAGTTTTTCTTTTTGCATACTTAGAAAAACATGCCAAACTAAATGCATTGCTCCCATCTCAGTGTCATTTTATAAAATTCTCAGGTTCCCCGATTTTCCTCTCAACTTCTCTTAAAGAAAGAGAAACCCTTAGAATAACAAATGATCACTCCTTCACCAGGAGTAGGGATGGGAAGAAATAATAACCCAAGGGAGAAAAAGTGATAAAAAACAACTGCTTATAGTGGCGTTTGGAGAAAATTATGTAAATATTTATGCAAAGACAGCTTTGCAGAACGCATCGAGATGCATCAGAACCGCTTGTGCCAGTGCGCACAGGCAGCCTCACAGTTGGATCAACAGCCTGAAAAGCAGATGTGCCAATTTCCTGTATTTGATTATGATGATTCCTAATTATGCCAAAGCTGTGGCAATGTCCTTCCCTAGAATGACTCTTAATTTTGTTTTGCTAAACCACACACACAACCTGTTTTGGACGTGTAATTCATTGTCACGTTAAGTCTATGAAATACTCATTCGCTTGCCTAATAGTTCTGAGGACAATGGCTCACATGAATACTGTTTTCTCTTCTAATTTGGCATTTTCAAGCACGCAGGGGAAAAAAGAAAGAAAACATGCATAGTGATAGAGCCATGCTGTTTAACATCGATGAGGCTCAGGCTTGTCCACCATGGTCTACAAATGAAAAGAATAGCATTATATGGTTATTCTTAAAAGGGCAGTTTCTTTCTTGCTTTCCTTGCGTTTACAATGACAATATCATTGTCAACAAAAAAACACAGCATCGTTTAGATTAGGGATCGACTATAAGCCACAGTAAGCTGATAATACCTTTATCAGATGTCAAAATTAACAAGTAGCTTGACCCAACTGTATAGTAGTTGGAGGTGGAAAAGCAAAATATGACTGATTCAGTGGTCACAGAACCTTCCATATGAACCTTGAATTTTTCTGGCACATATGTCTGCTAACCTATCTTTAACAGATACTATATCCTTTTGCACTTCAGACCCCACAACTGATACTCATATCTGCTTTATAATTTAAAATGAGCTTTCCACTCATAAACCTTTATTTGCACTGAACAACAATCCAATGAGGTCAGTACTGTTATTATCCTTATTTATACACATAGAAATAAGTACAGAGAAGTTAAATTACATGTACAAGCACTAGAATCTGGACTTCAACTTGTAAATGGATCGATAACTATCAATTGAGCAATAAAGTAAAAAAAAAAAAAAAGATTGAGCATCTATTTATTAACTAGGCATGACCCTTGTAAAGAATAGTGACACAGGCAGAGCTGGGCTCAGCTCCTTTTTTGTCTCCAACTTTTAACAAATTGTAAATATGTCTCTGTCCTTCCAGGAATCTAGTGGCTTCCTGCTTTTCTTTCTCTACCTTTCTCTACCTAAATTCTAGATCTTTCTCTCCAATTTCTTCTCCAATCGTTCTCTCCAATTTTGCTCCTTCATAAACCTAATCCAGATTCACTTGCTATGGAAAAACCTGAGGACCTGATTGTGATTTCTGCTACATTGTGAGCTTAATGAAGGGACACCTTTAGTCTGTTTTCTTCATTCATCTCCAGCAGAAACTTGAGTGGTGCCTGGAACACTGTAGACCTCAATAAATACCTGTTGAATATAGTTGAAATCCATACTTAAACTCATTTTTAAAAAACTATCTAACAGTCTTAATTTGGGTTTTCTAAACTAGACACCAGAGAAGGACACAGATTGAGGTAGTTTATATAGAAAATAAACTCTGGAAGCAGAAATGAGGGAGTTATAGGGGAGTGCATTAGGGGAGGAGCAAACCCAACACAAAGTTTTGTAATCAAGTTCATTTCTAGGTGACAGGAGCTCAGCTCCACCCCCTACCCCCCTGCCCAGTCCCCTGCCCAGAACCTCTTAGCTATGTACAGAAGACTCACAGAACTCTCCACTCAAGAAACAAGAGATGGGATCATTTAGCTGTGGCTCTTTTGAAAGACAGCCACCCTGAGAATGTTAATATCCCCATACCTCCAAGAAGCACAGGTAGGTTGCCATAACTTTAGAGAAGCCCCTGAAGAAGAAAGTAGAAATAGTATAGTATAGTATAGTATAGTATAGTATAGTATAGTAAATGCTATCAACATGAGAGGAGTCTGAGCCAATGGGAACAAACTAAACATGGTAGCAACAGCTAATATTATATGTGGCAAAGAGGATGTGTAACAAAGAACCAAAGTACACGCTCTACCAACAAAAAAGAAAATCAAGAGATATTAGTGTTATTTGTTATTCTAGCTACTAAAACTAGAAGAAGTTCTGGAATTCTGAAAATACTGGAATACTGACATACCGCTCTTTAGGCATGCAATCAAGAATAGCTTTTTTGGGGCACCTGGGTGGCTCAGTTGGTTGACCGTCCAACTTTAGCTAATGGGTTCGAACCCCACATCAGGATCACTGCTGTCAGCACAGTGCCCACTTCAGATCCTCTGTTCCCCTTTCTCTCTCTCATTCTGCCCTTCCCCCTTCATGCTCTCTCTCTCTCTCAAAAATAAAATAAACATTACAAAAAAAAGAACAGCTTTTTATAAAGGATTGAGAATGCGTGACATTTTAATAATAAAGGAACAAGGAGTGCCTGGGTGGCTCAGTAGGTTAAACATCTAACTTCAACTCAGGTCAGGATCTCCAGGTTTGTGAGTTAGAGCCAGCGTAGGGCTCTGTGCTGACAGCTTGCTCAGAGCTCGGAGGCTGGTCCGGATTCTGTCTGCCTTTCTCTCTGCCCCTCCCAGGCTCACACTCTGTCACTCTCAAAAATAAATAAACGTTAAAAAAAATTGATAATAAAGGAACAAGTAAGAAAGTGTTTGTCAAGCTGAATCTGTAGATATAACTCCTCAAAGTCTGATGACAAGTTTTTGGGGGATTTTTAGGTTTGAAGAATGTACACATACAATAGTATATAGTAGGTATATGTTATATGTAGAATATAATATAGTATACTAATTGTATATGTATAATATATACATAATATATATACTATTATACTGTGTATTATATACACAGTATATATTTATGCCCAATATTTTTGTTTTAATTAAAGAATCATTATGATAAAATAGTTTAGTTCATCTCTCAGGGTCCATAACAACACTTTTAGAAGGAATTCTCACCTTACTTAAATTGAAAAAAATTGACTCAGGATATAATATGCACTCAGAACCAAACAACCTTATCAGATATTAAGAAAACCATGGAGGCTTAAAATACATTTGTATTGGGGCACTTGGGGGGCACAGTTGGTTAAGCGTCTGACGTCGGTTCAGGTCATGATCTTGCCATTCCCAAGTTTGAGCCCCATGTCAGGCTCTGTGCTGACAGCTCAGAGCCCTGAGCCTTCTTCAGATTCTGTGTCTCCCTCTCTCTCTCTTTTCCTCCCCAGCTTGTGCTCTGTCTCTCTCTCTCTCTCAAAAATAAATAAGCATTCAACGACAACAAAAAATTGTAAATACAGTTGTACTATAGAAGCAACTATTATACTCATAACTATCACACATTAAATCTTTAGATGCTACAGAAGTAATTAGGTGAGAGAATCAAAGTACCTGCTCTAAGGAATTCATACTGCAACTAGCTGGGAAAATAAGTCACTCGTTGTACTAGCCCTATAACCAAGGCATTATACTTGCCAAATAAAAGGTGAGGGAATAATCCACAGGAGGCAACAATGCTATGAGCTTGATTACAAAAAGTGACTTCACAAACATGATGAAATTTGGAGTAGGACTTCTAAGTGCAAAGGATAAATCTGGAAGAAGAAGAGTTTTCCAGTCAACAGGATGCTGGCACAGAAATAAGACAGTGGGTGACTATATCCCTAGGGCATTAGAGAAATTGTTTTCACAAAATTATAGTACATTCTGGGGAAAAATGGAAGACTGGAAAGGTCAATAACGGTCATATTTAAGAGAATTATGAATACCAACCATGTAATTTGAAATTGTAAATTCTGGACAATGGATGCCATTGAAGATTTGGGACAGATGGTACAACAAGAGTTAAGGCACTGTTTTCAGAATACTAGAAAAATATCAGTGATAGCTGAAGGGAAAATAAGTCTTTTGTAGTCAAGCTTCAAATTATCCTGATCTCTGACTGACTTAAAGGGATAGGAAAGTGTCCCTATATCTGAGAAGTAAATGTAAAATCTCTCTGGAGAAAGACACTATCTCTTAGGCCTGAAGTTATCTCTCAATATTCCATACGTAATGTCAGACATGCAATTTGAATTAAAGAGGAAAAAAGGAGACAAAACAGCAATCTGATCAAATTCAAGAAAAACATGAGAATATAAAAAGAGAGTCACAGAGATGTCAAATATTTAAAATAACTATGCTTGATATGTTAAAGAAAATAAAATAATTTTGACAGAGAAACAAATAAAGCACATTTTAGAAAGGAAGAATACACTAACCAAAATTAGAAACTTTATGTAGGGGTTTATAAGCAGATAGGGTAAAGACATCATTAATGAACTTGAAGGTGATTCAGAGGAAACGATTCAAAGAGAGACAAAAGTAGAAAAATAAAGAAAATACGTTAAAGGCATAAAAGATCCATCAAAGAAAAATCTAACACATGTATAACTGGAGAACTAAGAAGGCAAGAAGAGAGAAAATTGGGAAGGATGAATAGAAATAATAGAAACCAGAGACCATGGAATAGTTTCAAAGAAAGTAATTGCCAACTTGGAATTTGCCACTGAGAGAAAACATCCAAAAACTAATGAGAAATAAATTATTTTAAGACAAATATAAACAGAGAATTAGTTTATTTCAAATCCACACTGAAGAAAATTCTAGAAAGTATTGAGGATGAGGAGAGGATATGGCCTTAGATAGAATTTCAGTGACTCAAAAAAAAATAAAGCAAAAAAAACGGTAATTAGGTGGTTAATTCTAAACATATTTTGACTGTTTAAACAAAAACAATATTTTGTAAACTTTAATATTTATTAAGAATTAAAACAGATGGCAGGGGCCTGGGTGGTTCAGTCAGTTAAGCATCCAATTCTTGATTTTGGTTCAGGTCATGATCTCACGGTTCATGAGTTCAAGCACCACATTGGGCTCTGAGCTGGTGGCACAGAGCCTGCTTGGGATTCTCTGTCTCCCTCCCTTTCTGCCATTCCCCCCACTCACACTCTCTCTCTCAAAAATAAATAAATAAACATTTAAAAAAATAAAAGAAAATAGATGGCAACAATAGCATAAAAATCGTGAGGGAGGATAAATGGAATTCAAGTGTGCTAAGGCTCTTGTATCAGGCAGAAAAAAGAAAAGAGTACTAATTTAGATTACTTTGATAATTTAAAGATGCATACCTTAATCTCTAGTGTAATCATTAAAAGAATAGTAAAAGAATGTGTGACTACTAATATAACAGAGAAATTAGAAAAATAGAAAAAATATGGAATCAATCCAAAGAAGGAAAAAAATGAGATAAAAAAATAGATGAGTTGGGATGAATAGAAATTACATAGAAATACGGCAGATTTAAATCCAAATACATCTGTAATTGTATTAAATGTAAATGGCTTAAATGTTCCCCCAGAAGACAAAGATTGTCAAAGTGAAATTAAAAAAAAAAAAAAGTCAACCATTTGCTGCCTACAGAGAAACAAATTTAAAGATATGAAAATATTGAAGGTAACAGGATAAAACAAGGAAGATATATGCTGAGAACATTAACCAAAAGAAAGCTGGTATAGCCTATTTATATCAAACCAAAAACACTTTTCAGAAAAAAAATATTACTAGGGCTCAAGTGTTATGAGAACACTTCAGAAAAGGGTCAATTTATCAGGAAGATACAATAATTCTAAACATGAAAACAATTGAGAGAACTGAGAAAAATCAATCAGTCAATACCTGTAGTAGGATATTATAACATTCTTCTCTCAGCAACTAACAGAATGAGCAGACAAAAGATTAGGAAAGATATAGAAGATTTCATCAACATGGTTAACAAATAGACTTATTGTCAAATAAAAATAGACACTGTATTCACCAATTATAAAATACACAATCTGTTTGGATGCCCATAGAACACTGACAAAAAGTGACCATATGCAGGGCCATAAACAGAAATTGTGCACTAACTATGTATAAATATGACCACAATGGAAAGAAACTAAAACCAATAATATATATATATATATATATATATATATATATATATGTGTGTGTGTGTGTGTGTGTGTGTTTGAAAATAATAAATACATTTCTAAACAATTGAAGGCTAAAAAAGAAATCAGAATCTTAAAGTTAGAAAATATTTTAAATGAGGGGAGTCTGGGTGGCTCAGTAGGTTAAGGTCCAACTTTGGTTCAGGTCATGATCTCGCAGCTCTTGAGTTCAATCCCTGCATCAGGCTCTGTTCTGACAGCTCAGAGCATGGAGCCTGCTCCAGATTCTGTGTCTCCCTCTCTCTGTCCCTCCCCCACTCACACTCTGTTTCTCTCTTTCTGTCAAAAATAAATAAACATTAAAAAAATTTTTAAGAAAATATTTTAAATGAGTAACAGTAAAAATACTACTTATCAAAATTCATGGATACAGTTAAATATGAGATTATGACCTTAAATATGAGATTATGACCTTAAAAGAAAGCAAGGTTGAAATTCAATTATTTAAGCATCCCTTTCCTATTCCTATGAAGGAAAAGAACAGCCTATATAAATAACGGGGTGGGGAGAAGAAAAAACATGTAAGAAAAAATTAATACAATAAAAATAAACATACAATAAGAGAATCAGTCAAGTCAAAAGTTTGTTCCTTAAAAATCAAGCACAGGGACACCTGGGTGGTTCAGTCAGTTGAGCGTCCGACTTCGGCTCAGATCATGATCTCATGGTCTGTGAGTTCGAGCCCCGCATCGGGCTCTGTGCTGATAGCTCAGAGCCTGGAGCCTGCTTTGGATTCTGTGTCTCCCTCTCTCTCTGCCCCTACCCCGCTCATGCTCTGTCTCTCTCTCTCTCTCTGTCAAAAATAAATAAACATTAAAAAAAAAAAATCAAGCGAAGATGGTGGTGTAGGAGGACATTGAGCTCACCACGTCCTGCGGACTAGCAGAACGGATTTGAAAGAATCTGAAAGATTCTTGAATTAGTCTTGAATCTGAAAGACTAGCAGAACGGATTCTCCAGAGCCAAGTGTAGATGAGAGGTCTATGGAAGAGGGTAGGAGGGCGGAGAGGCAGTGTGTGCAACACGGACTGGCGGGAGGGAGCCGGGGCGGAGGGGCAGCTGCCGGCAAAGAAAAGCCCCCGAGTCTGGCTGGCAAAAGCAGAGGGGCAGACAGAGTGTGTTCTGACAGCAAGCGGGACTAAACATCTGGAAGGTTATAAGCTAACAGCTCTGCTCAGAGAACGGGAGGGCTGGAGGATAACTGGAGGGAGAGTTGTTGAGCCCTGGACAACAGAGTGCAGCTTGGAGGGGAACAAAGGCACTCGCCAGCGCCATCTCCCTTGCCCATCCCCCAGCCAAAATCCCAAAGAAACTGGTTCCTTAGCTTGCACCTCGCAAACCGAACGCTGTGCTTCTGCAGATACATCCTTTCAGCGGGTCTGACTCCCTCCCTGTGCCGAAGGGTCCCTCCTGAAGCGGATCTCTGAAGGAAAAGCGAGCTGAGCCGGCCCCTCCCGCCCCCCGTGCACCTTGCTGATCCACCCCAGCTAATATGCCAGATCCCCAGCACCACAACCCTGGCAGTGTGCAAGTAGCCCAGACCGACCATGCCACTCCACAGTGAATCCTGCCCCTAGGAGAGGGGAAGAGAAGGCACACACCAGTCTGACTGTGGCCCCAGCAGTGGGCTGGGGGCAGACATCAGGTCTGACTGCAGCCTCACCCACCAACAAAAGTTATTCAAGACAGCACAGGGGAAATGCCCTGCAGTTCCGCACCACTCCAGGGACTATCCAAAATGATGAAACGGAAGAATTTCCCTCAGAAAAACGTCCAGGAAATAACAACGGCTAACGAACTGATCAAAAATGATTTAAACAATATAACAGAAAGTGAATTTAGAATAATAGTCATAAAATTAATCACTGGGCTTGAAAACAGTATAAAGGACAGCAGAGAATCTCTTGCTACAGACATCAAGGGACTAAGAAACAGCCAGGAGGAGCTAAAAAATGCTATCAACGAGTTGCAAAATAAAATGGAGACAACTACGGCTCAGATTGAAGAGGCAGAGGAGAGAATAGGTGAACTAGAAGATAAAATTATGGAAAAAGAAGAAGCTGAGAAAAAGAGATAAAAAAATCCAGGAGTATGAGGGGAAAATTAGAGAACTAAGTGATGGACTAAAGAGAAATAATATACGCATAATTGGTATTCCAGAGGAGGAAGAAAGCAGGAAAGGTGTTGAAGGTGTACTTGAAGAAATAATAGCTGAGAACTTCCCTGATCTGGGGAAGGAAAAAGGCATTGAAATCCAAGAGGCACAGAGAACTCCCTTCAGACGTAACTTGAATCGATCTTCTGCACGACATATCATAGTGAAACTGGCAAAATACAAGGATAAAGAGAAAATCTGAAAGCAGCTAGAGATAAACGTCCTCTAACATATAAATGGAGACCTATAAGACTCATGACCGGTCTCTCTACTGAAACTTGGCAGGCCAGAAAGGAATGGCAGGAGATCTTCAATGTGATGAACAGAAAAAATATGCAGCCGAGAATCCTTTATCCAGCAAGTCTGGCATTTAGAATAGAAGGAGAGATAAAGGTCTTCCCAAACAAACAAAAACTGAAGGAATTTGTCACCACTAAACCAGCCCTACAAGAGATCCTAAGGGGGATCCTGTGAGACAAAGTACCAGAGACATCGCTACAAGCATGAAACCTACGGACATCACAATGACTCTAAACCCATATCTTTCTATAATAACACTGAATGTAAATGAACTAAATGCTCCAACCAAAAGACATAGGGTATCAGAATGGATAAAAAAACAAGACCCATCTATTTGCTGTCTACAAGAGACTCATTTTAGATCTGAGGACATCTTCAGATTGAGAGTGAGGGGATGGAGATCTATTTATCATGCCACTGGAAGTCAAGAGAAAGCTGGAGTAGCCATACTTATATCAGACAAACTAGACTAAATTAAAGGCTGTAACAAGAGATGAACAAGGGCATTATATAATAGTTACAGGGTCTATCCATCAGAAAGAGCTAACAATTATAAATGTCTATGTGCTGAATACAGGAGCCCCCAAATATATAAAACAATTACTCACAAACATAAGCAACCTTATTGATAAGAATGTGGTAATTGCACCAGACTTTAACACTCCACTTACAGAAATGGATAGATTATCTAGACACACGGTCAATAAAGAAACAAGGGCCCTGAATGATACATTGGATCAGATGGACTTGACAGATATATTTAGAACTCTGCATCCCAAAGCAACAGAATATACTTTCTTCTCGAGTGCACATGGAACATTTTCCAAGATAGATCACATACTGGGTCACAAAATAGCCCTTCATAAGTATACAAGAATTGAAATCATACCATGCATACTTTCAGACCACAATGCTATGAAGCTTGAAATCAACCACAGGAAAAACTCTGGAAAACCTCCAAAAGCATGGAGGTTAAAGAACACCCTACTAAAGAATGAATGGGTCAACCAGGCAATTAGAGAAGAAATTAAAAAATATATGGAAACAAACGAAAATGAAAATACAACAATCCAAACACTTTGGGATGCAGTGAAGGCAGTCCTGAGAGGAAAATACATTGCAATCCAGGCCTATCTCAAGAAACAAGAAAAATCCCAAATACAACATCTAACAGCACACCTAAAGGAAACAGAAGCAGAACAGCAAACACAGCCTAAACCCAGCAGAAGAAGAGAAATAATAAAGATCAGAGCAGAAATAAACAATATAGAATCTAAAAAAACTGTAGAGCAGATCAACAAAACCAAGAGTTGGTTTTTTGAAAAAATGAACAAAATTGATAAACCTCTAGCCAGGCTTCTCAAAACGAAAAGGGAGATGACCCAAATAGATAAAATCATGAATGAAAATGGAATTATTACAACCAATCCCTCAGACATACAAGCAATTATCAGGGAATACTATGAAAAATTATATGCCAACAAACTGGACAACCTGGAAGAAATGGACAAATTCCTAAACACCCACACGCTTCCAAAACTCAATCAGGAGGAAATAGAAAGCTTGAACAGACCCGTAACCAGTGAAGAAATTGAATCAGTCATCAAAAATCTCCCAACAAATAAGAGTCCAGGACCAAATGGCTTCCCAGGGGAGTTCTACCAGACGTTTAAAGCAGAGATAATACCTATCCTTCTCAAGCTATTCCAAAAAATAGAAAGGGAAGGAAAACTTCCAGACTCATTCTATGAAGCCAGTGTTACTTTGATTCCTAAACCAGACAGAGACCCATTAATAAAAGAGAACTACAGGCCAATATCCCTGATGAATATGGATGCAAAAATTCTCAATAAGATACTAGCAAATCGAATTCAACAGCATATAAAAAGAATTATTCACCATGATCAAGTGAGATTCATTCCTGGGATGCAGGGCTGGTTCAACATTCGCAAATCAATCAATGCAATACATCACATTAATAAAAGAAAAGATAAGAACCATATGATCCTGTCAATCGATGCAGAAAAGGCCTTTGACAAAATCCAGCAACCTTTCTAAATAAAAACCCTCAAGAAAGTCGGGATAGAAGGAACATACTTAAACATCATAAAAGCCATTTATGAAAAGCCCACAGCTTACATCATCCTCAATGGGGACAAACTGAGAGCTTTCCCCCTGAGATCAGGAACACGACAGGGATGTCCACTCTCACCGCTGTTGTTTAACATAGTGTTGGAAGTTCTAGCATCAGCAATCAGACAACAAAAGGAAATCAAAGGCATCAAAATTGGCAAAGATGAAGTTAAGCTTTCACTTTTTGCAGATGACATGATATTATACATGGAAAATCCGATAGACTCCACCAAAAGTCTGCTAGAACTGATACATGAATTTAGCAAAGTTGCAGGATACAAAATCAATGTACAGAAATCAGTTGCATTCTTATACACTAATAACGAAGCAACCGAAAGACAAATAAAGAAACTGATCTCATTCACGATTGCACCAAGAAGCATAAAATACCTAGGGATAAATCTAACCAAAGATGTAAAAGATTTGTATGCTGAAAACTATAGAAAGCTTATGAAGGAAATTGAAGAAGATATAAATAAATGGAAAAACATTCCGTGTTCATGGGTTGGAAGAATAAATATCGTCCAAATGTCAATACTACCTAAAGCTATCTACACATTCAATGCAATCCCAATCAAAATTGCACCAGCATTCTTCTCGAAACTAGAACAAGCAATCCTAAAATTCATATAGAACCACAAAAGGCCCCGAATAGCCAAAGGAATTTTGAAGAAGACCAAAGCAGGAGGCATCACAATCCCAGACTTTAACCTCTACTACAAAGCTGTCATCATCAAGACAGCATGGTATTGGCACAAAAACAGACACATAGACCAATGGAATAGAATAGAAACCCCAGAACTAGACCCACAAACGTATGGCCAACTCATCTTTGACAAAGCAGGAAAGAACATCCAATGGAAAAAAGACAGTCTCTTTAACAAATGGTGCTGGGAGAACTGGACAGCAACATGCAGAAGGTTGAAACTAGACCACTTTCTCACACCATTCACAAAAATAAACTCAAAATGGATAAAGGACCTGAATGTGAGACAGGAAACCATCAAAACCCTAGAGGAGAAAGCAGGAAAAGACCTCTCTGACCTCAGCCGTAGTAATTTCTTAGTTGACACATCCCCAAAGGCAAGGGAATTAAAAGCAAAAATGAACTACCAGGACCTTATGAAGATTAAAAGCTTCTGCACAGCAAAGGAAACAACCAACAAAACTAAAAGGCAACCGACGGAATGGGAAAAGATATTTGCAAATGACATATCAGACAAAGGGCTAGTATCCAAAATCTATAAAGAGCTCACCAAACTCCACACCCAAAAAACAAATAACCCAGTGAAGAAATGGGCAGAAAACATGAATAGACACTTCTCTCAAGAAGACATCCGGATGGCCAACAGGCACATGAAAAGATGCTCAACGTCGCTCCTCATCAGGGAAATACAAATCAAAACCACACTCAGATATCACCTCACACCAGTCAGAGTGGCCAAAATGAACAAATCGGGAGACTATAGATGCTGGAGAGGATGTGGAGAAACGGGAACCCTCTTGCACTGTTGGTGGGAATGCAAATTGGTGCAGCCGCTCTGGAAAACAGTGTGGAGGTTCCTCAAAAAATTAAAAATAGACCTACCCTATGACCCAGCAATAGCACTGCTAGGAATTTACCCAAGGGATACAGGAGTGCTGATGCATAGGGGCACTTGTACCCCAATGTTTATAGCAGCACTCTCAACAATAGCCAAATTATGGAAAGAGCCTAAATGTCCATCAACTGATGAATGGATAAAGAAATTGTGGTTTATATACACAATGGAGTACTATGTGGCAATGAGAAAGAATGAAATATAGCCCTTTATAGCAACGTGGATGGAACTGGAGAGTGTGATGCTAAGTGAAATAAGCCATACAGAAAAAGACAGATACCATATGTTTTCACTCTTATGTGGATCCTGAGAAACTTAACAGGAACCCATGTGGGAGGGGAAGGAAAAAAAAAAGAGGTTAGAGTGGGAGAGAGCCAAAGCATAAGAGACTCTTAAAAACTGAGAAAAAACTGAGGGTTGATGGGGGGTGGGAGGGAGGGAAGGGTGGGTGATCGGTATTGTGGAGGGCACCTTTTGGGATGAGCACTGGGTGTTATATGGAAACCAATTTGACAATAAATTTCATATATTGAAAAAAATATTCAAGCACAAATTCATCAAACAGCCTAAGTTAGAAAATTGGAGAAAAACTCTTTATCTTTATTTATTTTTTAACATTGTTTTAACATTTATTTATTTTTGAAAGACGGAGAGAGGCAGAGAATGAGCAGGGGAGGGGGAGAGAGAGAGAGAGAGGAGATATAGAATCCGAAGCAGGCTCCAGGCTCCCAGTTGTCAGCACAGAACCCAATGCGGGGCTCAAATCCACAAACCATGAGATCATGACCTGAGCTGAAGTTGGAGGCTTAACTGACTGAGCCACCAGGCACCCCTGATAAACGTTTTATCTTTAAATGACCTACAATGCTGACAAAAACATGATCTCTATCTTCACCTTGATAAAGGTGATTTATAATCTTGATATTTTGTCCTCTTGTTTTTGGTCTAACCTCCTTCAGTCTATCTTTCCACCTCATTATTGCCAGTATGATAATACAAATGTTTGTTGAGTAAACAAATGAATGTTGCTGACACATAAGAATAACATTTCCTGAAGGTATTCATAATTGGGATCCTGAGTAGTCAACCACTCCACAAGCAAACCACTCCACATGACCCAAGTTTCTTAGAGGACTCAGAGAATTCTGTAGTCCCCACCAGGGTGTGTTGCTCTTTCAACAAATAGGCTTTAGTCTAAACCATGAAGTTTGAACTCAGACTCTGCTTCAACCCATCTTGTATAATATATATTGCCTTTGGCCTCTAGTCCTCTGGGTCTCTGAAAGACCAAGATCCTTTCATCTATCTAAAATCATGAAGAGCTGACTTGAGCAGAAGCCACAGTGATACTATACCCACCTCTAGCACAACCTATATCCTGCCTGCCAGGTCCAGGCTTTTTCTCTCTCTTGGCTTTGAAACTCTTGTGTTTCCATAATCTCTTCCCTCCAACAAGTCCTTCTGTTATGTTATACTGGGTCATACTGTCCACTCTCCAGCTGAGCATGCATCCTGACTCAGCAACACAGGCCTCATTCATTCATTTATAACTACATGTTCACCAGGCAGGGCGAAGGGAGAATGGTCATTAAGACTGACAGAATATTATAAATTATTGCCCTGCTGTTAAAATTTTAAGATAGCTATCCCCATATGAACATCCTAATCTCTGTTCAATCTCATGATTCTCAATAACAAATCTTGGGAGGGGTACAGATTATTTAGACTATAACTATTAAATTGTAAGTAAAATGTCAGAGACCCCAAAAGATGATTATTTTGGTGCTTTTACACACAGATAGACTTACCTCCAAATTATCATTATGAGGGTATTTTTTAAGCTGCCTAGTAAAGTGGTTGAAGAAAAATGACATCTAGGCTTGAGTTCAAATCCTAGCTCTGCAATGTATTAGCTGTGCAATGTTGGGCAAGTTGCTTATCTTCTCTATGCCTGTTTCTTCCTATATAAATAGCCAAAATAAAAGCACATGCTATAAGGTATTTTTGAGGATTTAATGAAGTAATATATATATACAAACTGCCTAACCAAGTTCCTATAACAGAAAAAAACCGTAAGAAACATTATTAAGTATAATTTTTATTGCAATATAATTAACAAAATGTTATATTAACTTCATATCTGAAATATAATAAACCTACAATTCAATACATTTCTCAATGCTTGTCGAGATAAATGTGCTTTTAATCCCCTTTATCTATTTCATCCACCACCACCCCCCCCCCATCTCCCCTCTGGCAACCATTAGTTTGTTCTCTGTATTTAAGAGTCTGGTGTTGTATGTATGTATGTATTGCTTGTTTGTCTCTGTTTTGTTTGTCCATTTGTTTTCTTTTTTCTTTTTTTTGCAGGTTTATTTTTTTTTAATATAATTTATTGTCAAGTTGGCTAACATACAGTGTATATAATGTGCTCTTGGTTTGGTGGGTAGATTCCCATGATTCATTGCTTACATACAACACCCAGTGCTCATTCCAACAAGTGCCCTCCTCAGTGCCCACCACCCATTTTCCCCTCTCCCCTAACCCTCCCCACTATCAACCGTCAGTTTGTTCTCTATATTTAAGAGTCTCTTATGGTTTGCCTCCCTCCCTCTCTGTTTGTAACTATTTTTTCCCCCTTGCCTTCCCCCATGGTCTTCATTTCTTAAATTCCACATCTGAGATCATATGGTATTTGTCTTTCTCTGAGTTATTTCACTTAGCATGATACCCTTTAGATCCATCCATGTTGTTGCAAATGACAAGATTTCATTCTTTTTTATGGCTGAGTAATAGTCCAAGTTCTGTGTGTGTGTGTGTGTGTGTGTGTAACATCTTTTTTATCCATTCATCTTCAATGGACACTTGGGTTGCTTCCATATTTTGGCTATTGTAGATAATGCTGCTATAAACACAGGGGTGCATACATCTTTTCAAATTAGTGTTTTCATTTTCTTTGAGTGCATACTCAATAGTAGAATTACTGGATCAAATGGCAATTCTATTTAAAAATTTTTGAGGAACATTCATACTGCCTGCTTTCCACAGTGGCTGCACCAATTTGCAATCCAAATAGTGCACCAGGGTTCCTTTTTTTCACATCCTATCACCTATTATTTCTTGTTTTTTATTTTATCCATTCTGTGTGGTGTAAAGTGATATCTCATTGCAGTTTTAATTTGAATTTCTGTGATGATTAGTAATATTGAGCACCTTTTCATATGTCTGTTGGCCATCTGTATGTCTTCTTTGGGAAAATGTCTATTCAGGTCCTCTACTCATCTCTTAATCAGATTATTTATTTTCTTGGTGTTAAATTGTATTATTAATTACTTTAATTTTAATTCTATTTTATTTTTGAGAGAGAGAGAGAGAGAGAGAGAGACAAGAGTGTGAGTGAGGGACGGGCAGAGAGATGGAGACACAGAATCCAAAGCAGACTCCAGGCTCTGAGCTGTCAGCACAGAGCCCGATGCAGGGCTCTAACTCACAAACTGTGAGATCATGACCTGAGCTGAAGTCAGAAGCTTAACTGACTGAGCCACCCAGGCGCCCCTAATTATTTTTATTTTAAATATTATCACCCTTTTCCTCTGTTCAATTGTCACTATATCTCACCTTCCCTTTTCTTCCCTTCTAGTCACTCAATCTCTCTTATCCTTTTTCATAGCTTTCCTATCAGAGTAAAAGAGATTATTATCTTCTCATCTCTTCACTAAAAAGTTAGTCATTTATTGATAATGGGAAGCAATACTAAAAAGTGTGCATGCTGGTGGGCTCTTAAAGACTAAATGTTTGTCAGACAGGGAGCCAAGATGGTGGAACAGCATGGAAGCTTTTTGTGTGTCTCCCTTCCACGAAATACAGCCAGACCAACACTAAACGATCCTACACCCCTAGAAAACAGACTGGAGGATTAACACAACAATCTGCACAGCCTGAACCACAGAATTCAGCAGGTACGCGGCACGGAGAAGAGAACTTGGGGAACGAGAAGGTGCAGGAAGGGAGGTGCTTTTATTAGCAGAGAGAGGATGGAGACTGGGGGGGGGGCAGAATATGGGAAAAGCACCCCTCCCCAAAAGCAGCTGTAGAGAAAGTGGAAAATTGGAAACAGCTGCAGAATCTAAACTAAAAAGGGAGAAAGAAGAAAGGAGAGGGTTTAAATTCCATCAAGACTGTAAACAAGGGAAGTGCAAAGGCTGCAACTCTGCAGCTTGATATCTGGCGGTGCTCTGATGGGAAGGGCAAATCCCCAGGAGCTGAGTGGGGTCCAGGAGGTTCTCTGGCCACATGGGGAAAAGTGGTTACACTGTTGGAAGGACATTTGGCAGAGACTGTTGAAGCCACCTGGTCCCAGCAGACCCCAGAAAATGGCCACATTTGCTGGTGCTGGAACAAGGTCGTTAAGGGTGAAGCCTGGTGCCAGATGTGTGTTGTGATTTTCCATAATTCCTGAAATGCTGCTGCTACACTATTTCATGAACTTTTTCTGGGGCACCTGGCATCTGGCCATAGTCTTGGGGCACTGGCACCAGCAGGATCTATCAAGCGTTCCTGGGTGCAGCTGACATTCAGCCATTGCTCATTCGACCATTGCTCGGTGAGACCGTCCTGCAGAGGGGCAGAAAAGGTCAAAGCTGCAGTCCTTCAGAAGTAAGGGGCCAGGGAAAACAGCCACATCTGAGACAAAACTCAGGAGAGAGATACTGCCTGGGGCCTGGTCACAGAGTGAAAAAGCAGGGAGTGGATGAAAGATGAAGACAGACAACGGGTGCGCAATTGCTGATCCAGGAGAACAGACCGGGTAGTTGGGTGGCGCCATTTTCACTGCTCCCACACATGCCCATTGGCACCTACGAGCACCACAACAATCCACCCCAGTAGGCTACAAGCACCATCTAGTGGAGAACGGAGCTGTTACATGAACCCCACCCAACTGGGCCAACTTCGCTCTCAAGAACACAAGTCTCACCACTGGCTTAGTTTATGGACTATAAACCACTACATAGACTGACTTCTAGGGGAAAACGAAATAATTTCAGTCCTACTTCAATCTGTTAACAGGTCCATCTACTCAATTTTCTTTCTTACTCTCTTTTTTCTCTTTTACACTTCTTTTTCTTGAATACAGAAAGAGAAAAAAACTCATTTTTATTTTCAATTTTTATTAAAAATGTTTTTCTTTAATTTTTATTACTATATTTTTTACTTTTGTGTAATTTTTTTAAATTCTATTTTATTCCACCATTTTATTTTAGTCTACTTCAGTGTATTCACCTTTTCAAATTTTCAAACAATTTCCTTTTTTTCTTTTTCCTTTTCTCTTTTCTGTTTCTTTTCTTTTTCTTGAATGCAGAAACAAAAAAAAACTTCATTTTTACTTTCAATTTCTATTAAAAATATTTTCCTTCATTTTTCTTACTATATTTTTTGCTTTTATGTAAATTTTTTCAAATTCTATTTACTTCCATCATTTTATTGTAGTCTACTACAGTGTATTCACTTTTTCAAATTTTCAAATGATTTCCTTTGTTTTCTTTTTTTATCTTTTTTCTCTTTTTCGTTTCTTTTTCTTGAATACAGAAAAGGAAAAGATTCATATTTATTTTTATTTTTTATTAATTGTATTTAATTTTTTTCTACTTTATTCTTTACTTTTGTGCATATTTTTTCAAATTATATTTTACTCCTATCATCTCATTTTAGTCTACTTCAGTGTATTCATTTGTCAACGTCTCAAACGATTTCTTTTTTTAATTTTTTAATTTTTAAAATTTTTTTCTCCCCCTCTTTTCTTTCTCTAATCTGTCAAACCACTTTCAACACCCAGACAAAACATACCTAAAATCTAGCATCATTTATTCGATTTGTGTGTGTGTTTTTAATTTTTTAATTTTAATATTTCTTTAACTTTAATTTTTTTAATTTTAATTTTTCTACCTGATTAATTCCTTTTCTCCCTTCAAAATGACAAAACAAAGGAATTCACCCCAAAAGAAAGAGCATGAAGAAATGACAGCCAGGCATTTAACCAACACAGATACAAGCAAGATGTCTGAACCAGAATTCAGAATCATGATAATAAGAATACTAGCTGGAGTTGAAAATAGATTAGAATCCTTTTCTGCAGAGATAAAAGAAGTGAAAAATAGCCAGAATGAAATTAAAAATGCTATAACTGAGCTGCAATCACAGATGGATGCAGCAGCGGCAAGGATGGATGAGGCAAAACAGAGAATCAGTGATATAGAGGACAAACTTATAGAGAATAATTAAGCAGAAAAAAAGAGGGAGATGAAGGCAAAAGAGCACGATTTAAGAATTAGAGAAATCAGTGACTCATTAAAAAGGAACATCAGAATCATAGGGGTCCCAGAAGAGGAAGAGAGACAAATAGGGGTAGAAGTGTTATGCGAGAAAATCATAGGGGAAAACTTTCCTAACCTGGGGAAAGACACAGACATCAAAATCCAGGAAGCACAGAGGACCCCCATTAGATTCAACAAAAACCGACCATCAACAAGGCATATCATAGTCAAATTCACAAAATACTCAGGCAAGGAGAGAATCATGAAAGCACCAAGGGAAAAAAAGTCCCTAACTTACAAGGGAAGACAGATCAGGTTTGCAGCAGACCTATCCACAGAAAATTGGCAGTCCAGAAAGGAGTGGTATAAAGACAGTATAAAAAAATACCAAAAGCAACAAAGATTAGAAAGGACCAGAGAGCACTACCAGAAACTCCAACTCTACAAGCATCATAATGGCAATATTCATATCTTTCAGTACTCACTCTAAACGTCAATGGACTCAATGCTCCAATCAAAAGACATAGGGTAACAGAATGGATAAGAAAACAAGATCCATCTATATGCTGTTTACAAGAGACCCACTTTAGACCTAAAGACACCTTCGGATTAAAAATAAGGGGATGGAGACCATCTATCATGCTAATGGTCAACAAAAGAAAGCCAGAGTAGCCATACTTTTATCAGACAATCTAGATATTAAAATAAAGACTGTATCAAGAGATGCAGAAGGGCATTATATCATAATCAAGGGGTCTACCCACCAAGAAGACCTAACAATTGTAAACATTTATGCGCCAAATGTGGCAGCACCCAAATATGTAAATCAATTAATCACAAACATAAAGAAACTCATCAATAGTAATACCATAATAGTAGGAGACTTCAACACCCCACTCACAACAATGGACATATCATCTAATCAAAAAATCAACAAGGAAACAATGGCTTTGAATGACACACTGGACCAGATGGACTTAACAGATATATCCAGAGCATTTCATCCTAAAGCAGCAGACTATACATTCTTCTCCAGTGCACATGGAACGTTCTCCAGAATAGATCATATACTGGGACACAAATCAGCCCTAAGTAAATACAAAAAGATCAAGATCATACTGTGCATATTTTCAGACCACAACACTATGAAACTCGAAATCAACCACAAGGAAAATTTGGAAAGGTAACAAATACTTGGAGACTGAAGAACATCCTACTAAAGAATGAATGGGCTAACCAAGAGGTTAAAGAGGAAATTAAAAAGTATATGGAAGTCAATGAAAATGATAACACCACAGCCCAAAACCTCTGGGACACAGCAAAGGCCATCATAAGAGGAAAGTATATAGCAATCCAGGCCTTCCTAAAGAAGGAAGAAAGATCTCAGATACACAACCTAACC
Source organism: Leopardus geoffroyi (assembly GCF_018350155.1). Taxonomy (NCBI): domain Eukaryota; kingdom Metazoa; phylum Chordata; class Mammalia; order Carnivora; family Felidae; genus Leopardus; species Leopardus geoffroyi. Next base: position 140,075,771 of record NC_059327.1, on the reverse strand, counting down.
TTATGCCTTAAGGAGCTGGAGGAAGAACAGCAAATAAAACCCAAACTTTGGAGGAAAACTTCCAAACTCTCTATGAAGCCAGCATTACATTAATTCCAAAACCAGATAGAGACCTCAATAAAAAGGAGAACTATAGACCAATTTCCCTGAAGAATATGGATGCAAAAATCCTCAACAAGATATTAGCCAACCAGCATTAAAAAAATTATTCACCATGACCAAGTGGGATTTGTACCTGGGATGCAGGGCTGGTTCAATATCCGGAAAACAATTAACAATTGATTCATCACATCAGTAAAAGAAAGGACAAGAACCATATGATCCTCTCAATAGATGCAAAGAAAGCATTTGACAAATTACAGCATCCTTTCTTGACAAAAACCCTCAAGAAAGTAGTGATAGAAGGAGCATACCTTGAGATCATAAAAGTCATATAAGAACTACCCAATGCTAATATCATCTTCAATGGGGAAAAACTGAACCTTTTCCCCCTAAGGTCAGGAATGAGACAGGGATGTCCATTCTCACCACTGTTGTTCAACATAGTATTGGAAGCCTTAGCCTCTGCAATCAGACAACACAAAGAAATAAAAGGCATCCAAATCAGCCAGGAGGAGGTCAAACTTTCACTCTTCGCAGATGACACGGTACTCTATACGGAAAACCCAAAAGATTCCACCAAAAAAAATGCTAGGATTGATTCATGAATTCAGCAAAGTTGCAGGATATAAAATCAACACACAGAAATAGGGTTGCTTTCCTATACACCAACAATGAAGCGACAGAAAGAGAAATCAAGGAATCAATCCCATTTACAGTTGCACAAAAAACCATAAAATACCTAGGAATAAATCTAACCAAAGAGATGAAAAATCTATACACTGGAAACTATAGAAAGCTTATGAAAGAAATTGAAGAAGACACAAAAAAATGGAAAAAGATTCCATGCTCCTAGATAGGAAGAATAAATATTGTTAAAATGTCAATACTATCCAAAGCAGTCTACATATTCAAGGCAATCCCTATCAAAATAACACCAGCATTCTTCACAGAGCTAGAACAAATAATCCTAAAATTTGTATGGAACCAGAAAAGACCCAGAATAGCCAAAGCAATGTTGAAAAAGAAAACCAATGCAGGAGGCATCATAATCCCAGACTTCAAGCTATACTACAAAGCTGTAATCATCAAGGCAGTATGGTACTGACACAAGAACAGACACTCAGATCAATGGAACAGAATAGAGAACCCAGAAATGGACCCACAAACATATGGCCAACTAATCTTTGACAAAGCAGGAAAGAATATCCAATGGAATAAAGACAGTCTCTTCAGCAAGTGGTGCTGGGAAAACTGGACAGCGACATGCAGAAGAATGAACCTGGACCACACCTTACACCATACACAAAAATAAACTCAAAATGGATGAAAGACCTCAATGTAAGACAGGAAGCCATCAAAATCCTCAAGGAGAAAGCAGGCAAAAACCTCTTTGATCTTGGCCACAGCAACTTCTTACTTAACACGTCTCTGGAGGCAAGGGAAACAAAAGCAAAATGAACTACTGGGACCTCATCAAAATAAAAAGCTTCTGCACAGTGAAGGAAACAATCAGCAAAACTAAAAGGCAACCGACAGAATGGGAGAGGATATTTGCAAATGACATATCAGATAAAGGGTTAGTATCCAAAATCTACAAAGAACTTGTCAAACTCAACACCCCAAAACCAAATAATCCAGTGAAGAAATGGGCAAAAGAAATGAATAGACACATCTCCAAAGAAGACATCCAGATGGCCAACCGACACATGAAAAAATGCTCAACATCACTCATCATCAGGGAAATACAAATCAAAACCACAGTGAGATATCACCCTACACCTGTCAGAATGGCTAACATTAACAACTCAGGCAACAACAGATGTTGGCGAGGATGAGGAGAAAGAGGATCTCTTTTTCATTGTTGGTGGGAATGCAAGCTGGTGCAGCCACTCTGGAAAACAGTATGGAGGTTCCTCAAAAAACTAAAAATAGAACTACCCTACGACCCAGCAATTGCACTACTAGGCATTTATCCATGGATACAGGTGTGCTGTTTCGAAGGGACACATGCACCCCCATGTTTATAGCAGCACTATCAACAATAGCCATGGAGGCTATTGTCCCTTGATGGGTGAATGGATAAAGAAGAAGTGGTATACATACATATATATATATATATATATATATATATATATATATATATATACACAGTGGAGTATTACTCGGCAATCAAAAAGAACGATATCTTGCCTGTTGCAACTACGTGGATGGAACTGGAGGGTATTATGCTAAGTGAAATTAGTCAGTCAGAGAGAGACAAAAATCATATGACTTCACTCATATGAGGACTTTAAGAGACAAAACAGATGAACATAAGGGAAGGGAAGCAAAAATAATACAAAAACAGGGAGGGGTACAAAACAGAAGAGACTCATAAATATGGAGAACAAACAGAGGGTTGCTAGAGGGGTTGTGGGAGGGGGAATGGGCTAAATGGGTAAGGGGCACTAAGGAATCTACTACTGAAACCATTGTTGCGCTATACGCTAATTTGGATGTAAATTTAAAAAAAAATTAAATTAAAAAATAAAATAAAAATAAATAAATAAATAAATTAAAAAAAATGAGTAAGACACCAAAAAAAAAAAAAAAAAAAGACTAAATGTTTGTGTCCTCTCACCAAATTAATGTTGAACTTTAATCTCCAAGGTGATGGTATTTAGAGGTTAGTCATTTATTGATAAAAGTCACTTACTGATAATGGGAAGCAATATTAAAAATTAAATTAAATTAAAGCAATATTTAAAAAGTGTGCATGCTGGTGGGCTCATAAAGACTAATTGTTTGTGTCCTCTCACCAAATTAATGTTGAACCTTAATCTCCAAGGCGATGGTATTTAGAGGTGGGGACTTTGGAAAATTAATAGGTCATGAGGCTAAAGCCCTCAAAAATGGGATCAATGCCCTTATAAAAGAGACCCCACAGAGCTCTCTTGTCACTTCTACTATGTCCTCACATGGAGAGCAGCCAGGAGGGGAGCTCAAACATGGAGAACAGGCTGTCTGTGACCCAGGTGCTGGTGCCTTGATCTTGAACTTCGAGCCTCTAGAACTGTGAGAAACAAATCTTTGTTGTTTAAGCCACCGAATTTATGCTATTCTGTTATAGCAGCCCAGTGAACTAAGACTTGGGTTCTACAGCTAGATGACCTCTGTTTAATGCTGGCTCTGTCACATCCTTGCTGTGTATTCTTAGACAAGATACTTAATTTCCCAGATTTCTTATCTTAAAAATGCAGATAATATCTGTGTCTGCTTCATGGGGTTACTATGAAGGTAAAGTAATTCATAGCTACACAAGATGCTCTGTATGACTATTACCTGTTTATAGTTTATTTTTGTATTTTAAAATAGGGAAGAGAATTATAAACAAACTTTAGGTATGAACAAGAGAACTTTGGTTCAAACCTCCCAGGTATTCTGCCTATTGAAAATCTTTAACAACTTTGCCAAAGGCCACCTATCTTTCAGCGAATGTTTTTCCTTCTTTCATGAGAGAATTTCCCTGGGTGAGTAATTTCCCACTCTCAGGTTTGTTCACATTTTAAACCAGTCTCTGGTTAATGAATCACATCTACATACTGCCTTATCATTTGCATTTTTCCCCTACTAATTCCCCTGTAGAAACAAAACAGAGAAGAAAAAACGATATTTTGGATCAGAACATTGAGTACCAATGGAAATTCAATGTCTTAAATACCTTTGGATGAAGCTTCAACCCAAATGGTGAAATATCTCCCCCCTCACTTCTCTCAATGTTAGAACTCATGATTCCAACCTGTTCTCTTCTTTAAGAGCCCCTAATTTAAACCTTGAGTTTAACCAACATTTATGTTTGTTTAGTGATACATTTTCTACATTTAGAACACCTTGGAAAATGTAACCCTAGAAGAAGTAAGGTGAAGAGAAAAAAGAGAGAAACAGAAAGGGAATAGGAGGGACAAGTAAAATGAGCAAGTAAAAATGAGGAAAGGAGGTGGTAAAGATATAGGGAAAAAGAAAGGAAGAACAAGAAATAGAATTAGGGGAAATTGGGAAAAAAAGAAAGGAAAACAAAAAATAGAGTTTAGACTTGTGATTTTGGTTCTATGTATAACTAGCGCCTTATGCATGCATAAGGCACCATTCCATTCTAACAAGTAAAAAGTTAAACAGACTGAAAAATCAACAACTCTTATTGGATCCAGAAGAAAGGGGAAGACACAGGGAAGACACAGGGCAGTGGTCCCCAAGATTGGAGAGACAAGCAGATGAATACAGGGAGTCGTGGCTTATCAGAGGACAGACTCTTAAGAAGAAACCACAAAGGAAGAAAGAACTGTAACTGAACAAATTGCTAGAGGCCCAGTGAGGACAAGACTGAGAGTGAAAACTCCAGGGGGCCTCAGTGATAAGGGGGACCCCAAAATACTCTGAGATTTACCTGTAGGAACTTGGCCAGGTTCCCATAGTAAATATCAGAGAAAAATCCTCTTGCACTTCCAGCAAGGGGAGAAGAGAAGAAACCATTTGGAAATATGCCAGAGCACTCTTCCTTTTGGGGAAACTAGTTAACCAGAGCCTAACCTATTGGGATATTGTCACAGCCTGACTGGCTCTGGGAAAAGCTGGGAAATACCCAACTCTAGCCAGCTCCAGCCTTCCACATGAAAACGGGGTTAATACCCAACCTTAGCCCACTCTAGACATCCCGTCCCAACCAAGGGAGAGAAAAGACTGACAAACACTTGTGGGGTTCACAGTTCAGAGGCACAGGCACACTAAAAGACTGGGGCTTACTCATAGACCGCAAAGCACTTGTTATCCAAAGGTTACTTATAGCAGTACTCAACATGTCTGGTTATTTAAAAAAAAAAAAAAAGACAAGGCATATCAAAAGGCAAAAATTATCCCCGAATTTAAAGAGACAGAGCAACCATCAGAACCACACATGGCAAGTATGTTGGAATTACCAGACCAAGAATTTAAAATGACCATGATTAATATTCTGAGATCTGTAATGGATAATGTAGACGGCATGTAAAAACAGATGAGCAATGTAAGCAGAGATGAAATACTAAGAAAAAAACAAAAAAAAATGCTAGAGATAAAATACATTGTAGCATAAATAAAGAACACCTTTGACAAGCTTATTGGTAGACTGGGCACAGCAGAGGAAAGACTCTCTGATCTAGAAGATATCAGTAGAATCTGTGAAAATAAAAAAGCACAGAAAATAAAGACAAAAAGAAAGAACAGAAAATCCAAGACTGTGAGACAGCTACAAAAGGTGTATCATACATGCAACAGGAACACCAGAAGGAGAATACAGAGAGAAAGGACTAGAAGAAATATTGAAACAATAATAACCATTTCCTCACATTAATATCAGAACCCAAACCAGAGATCCAGGAAGCTCAAAGAACATCAAGCAAGATAAATACCAAAAAGCTGTACCTAGGCATATCATTTTAAAACTACATAAAATCAAAGATAAAGAAAAACAAAACAAAATTTTTAAAAAGATAAAGAAAAAAGTGCTGAAAAATCCAGAGGAGAAAAACATTTTACATATAGAGGAACAAAGATAAAATTTACATGGGAAGAAAGAAAGAAAGAAAGAAAGAAAGAAAGAAAGAAAGAAAGAGTACCTGGGTGGCTTAGTTGGTTGCACCAATTCTTGATTTCAGCTCATGTCATGATCCTGGGTCATGGGATCAAGCCTCATGTCAAGTCCCACACCGGGCTCCACACCAGGCATGGAACCTGTTTAAGATTCTTTCTCTCTCTCTCTCTCTCTCTCTCTCTCTCTCTCTTTCTCTCTCTCTCTCCCCCTCTGCCACTCTCCCCCACTTGTTGTGCACATGCTCTCTCTCTCTCTACAAAATATAATTAATTAAAGTAAAAACACATAAATAAATAAAGCTACAGTGATCAAGACAGTGTAGTATTGGTGTAAGAACAAATAGATCAATGGAACAGAATAGAGAGCCCAGAAATAGACCCTCATAAATAGTCATCTGATCTTTGACAAAGGAGAAAAGGCAATACATGGAGCAAAGATAGTGTCTTCAACAAATTGGTGCTGAGCTTTCCAACCAGGCTGGCAGAATGGCTCCCACAAAGAAGCCTGGTGAGAAGAAGAGCCATTCTGCCACCAGAGAATACACCATCAACGTTCACAAATGCATCCATGGAGTGGGTTTCAAGAAGCATGCCCCTCAGGCACTTAAAGAGATATGAAAATTTGCCATGAAGGAGATGGGAACTCCAGCTGTAGGCAATGACACCACACTCAACAAAGCTGTGTGGGCCAAAGGAATAAGGAATGTTCCCTACCTTTTCCATGTGCAGTTGTCCAGAAAATTTAACGAGGATGAAGATTCACCAAATAAGCTCTATACGTTGGTTGCCTATGTACCCGTCACCACTTTCAAAAATCCACAGACAGTTCATGGGGATGAGAACTAACCACTGATTGTCAAACAAAGGTATAAAACTGCAAAAAAAAAAAAAAAAAAAAAAGAAAAAGGTGCTGAAACTACTAGACATCCACATTTAAAAAAAAATGAGTCCCCTTACACCCTTCACAAAATATTAATTCAAAATGGATCACAGACCTAATGTGACATCTAAAACTATAAAAATCCTAGAAGACAACATAGGAGAAAACCTACATGCCCTTGGGTGGGGGCAATGACTTTTTAGATACAACACCAAAGACATAATCCATGAAAGAAATAATTGATAAGCTGGACTTTATTAAAATTAGAAACTTGAACTCTGCAAAAGGCAATGCCAAGGGAATGAGAAGACAAGCCACAGAGTGAGAGGGAACATATTTGGTTAGGGACTATTATCTAAAATATACAAAAAATCCTTAAAATTCAACAATAAAAAAACAACCCAATTAAAAAATGGGCCAAAGATCTTACCGGACACCTCACCAAAAAAGATATACAGATGGCAAATAAACAGATGAAAAGATGCTTCGTATCATTTGTCATCAGGAAAATGCAAATTAAAACAATAATGAGGTATCATTACCTGCCTATTAGAATGGCCAGAACCCAGAACACTGATTGCCAAATGATGGCAAGGAGGTGGAATAATAGGAACTCACTGCTGGTGAAAACTCAAGGTGGTACAGCCACTTAGCAAGACAATCTGGTAATTTCTTATGAAACTAAATGCGCTTTTATCATAAGATTCATCAATAGTGCTTCCTGGTATTTACCCAAGGGAATTGAAAACTACATCCAGACAAAAAAAAAATGCATGTGGATGTTTATATAGTAGTTTTATTCATAACTGCCCAAACTTGGAAGCAACCAAGTCGTTTCCTTCAGTAGATGAATAGGTAAATAAACTGTGGTAAACCCAAACAATGAAATATTACTTAGTGCTAAAAAGAAATGAGTGATCCTACCATGGAAAGATATAGAGGACCCTTATACGCATATTACTAAGTGAAGAAGCCAATCTAAAAAGCTGATATATATACTATACAATTTGAATAAATAACATTCTGGAAAAGGCAAAACTATGAAACAACAAAAAGATCAGTGTTACCAGGGTTGAGGAAAAGGGATGAATAGATAGAATACAGAGAATTTTTAGGGGTATCATATTCTGATATCATTATGATGGAAACATGTCATTATACATTTGTCTAAACCCCTTGTATGTACAATACCAAGAGTGAACCTTAATTTAAACTATGGACTTTGGGTGATTATGATGTGTCACTGTAGGTTATTCAGTTGTAACAAACGTACCACTCTGGTGAGAGATATTGATAAAGTGTGAGGGTATGCCTGGGGGGAAAAGGTATGTGGGAAACCTCTGTACCTTCCCTTCAATTTTTCTGTGAACCTAAAACTGCTGTGAAAAAATAGTCTTAATTAAAAATATTAAATAAAGACTAAAGGAAGTTGAATTTAATTAGGATGGTGATTAAGAATACTGGACTGACTCTGTTCATATTATAGCTTACCACTCACTAGCTTTGTAAGTTAGAGAAGTGTTTAACAAAGTCTGTTTCCTCACTTTCAAAATGGGAATAATAGTGGTACCTACTTCAGAGGGTTGTTGTGATTAGTAAGGCAACACATGGAAAGCACTGTAAATAATGCCTGGAACATAATAAATGTTCAATGAGTGTAGCTGTGGTTATTACTATTTAGAATATTAGGGTCATCACAGTAATTGTTAGATTCCTTAAATTATTAGTATTTAGAATTTCTGCCAACTCCTAAATCACTACAAATCCAATAATTAGAAAAAAATCTTACTAGAGATGCCCAATACATTTGTCAGTGATATTGAATGTTACTATCTCACTAAGAATGTGCTAATGAAAATTCAGCAAAACAAGTCTTTTAACAACTTTTACAAATGTGCTGCAAACACCCAGGGGAAAAAAAAATCTAACCACATTTTGTACTTGATTTAATGTGTCTATTTTAAAATATCTAGGCACCATCTTAGAGGCAGGACCTCCCATTTAAAATACTAGGAGAGGTGCCGGGTTTGACGGGGAGATTCAAAAGCCCATGTGTTAAATGTGTTTCCATACATTTCGCAGAGAGGTGACCCCAAGTCCCAGCATGTGTGTATAACTGTCTCAGATACCTGAAAGTAAACAAAGTGGATAACTAGTCCTGCCTATTGAACCAACATAAAAGTTCCGATCAAAAAGATCTTCTCATCAGATGTTCACATATTCCAAAGTTTACCACATCCCATAACGTGTTGACATGTTTACCATGATTTGCTAAGAGGCAGGGGAGACTTTTTTCCACTTAACAGGAGGCTTCTACAATCAGGCTCCTAAAGGGTTTTAGCAGTTCAAGCAGGTGAGTGACAAACGTGATTACAATCAACAAGAAATGGAGGCTAAAACTGCATCTTCTTATATCCACCCCTCCCCTATGAAATATCTCACATTAAATTGCCAAAATGATGAACTTTAGAAAATACTCACAGCCCAGAGACACTCACATTTTCAAGCTGTTATTAACAACTAGTCAGACACCTAATATTCCCTGGCTTTGTGTGGCTTGAAGACAGAAGAACCTGAGTGCTTTCCTTCTCAACATCATGTGATATTGTCATCCTATAGTAGTTGGGGCAGGAAAGGAGAATTTATGACTAGAAAGATAACGTATCCGATATTATAGAAAAGGAAAGGGACCGTGCAGTTAAGAGAACATGGCTTTGCCATTTAAAAAATGAAAACAATGGTCTTTCATATGAGAATAGGACTTTCCATGGGTTTTTCACACATACTACTGCTTACAATCTTCCCAGTGATCTTAAGGAAGGTTAATCTAAGATTAACCTCTAAAAAAAAATCTCTAGGGGCGCCTGGGTAGCGCAGTCGGTTAAGCATCTGACTTCAGCCAGGTCACGATCTCGCGGTCTGTGAGTTCGAGCCCCGCGTCGGGCTCTGGGCGGATGGCTCAGAGCCTGGAGCCTGTTTCCGATTCTGTGTCTCCCTCTCTCTCTGCCCCTCCCCCGTTCATGCTCTCTCTCTCTGTCCCAAAAATAAATAAACGTTGAAAAAAAAATTAAAAAAATAAATCAATAAAAAAAAAATCTCTAAAGCCAACACTCCTGATGATCCTAAGAACAAAGAATCTGAAATCTCAAGGAACAATATTTATGATCAAGTAATCGTCATCACGCCTGGCAATTGCATCATCTTTGTTAAAGTGTTTTTATATACCTTCTATTTAAGAAGCATGAAGCTCTCAAGCAACATGTCAGCCTTGCTAAAACGTAATCTTTGCTTCTCTATAAATGATTTTCACTTAACTCTCACATGTGCTTTAACGGGAAATTTAATCTTCCCAATTCAACGGGGCTCAGTCACCCCCAGATATGCCTCGATCTCTTTGGATTTAAAAATCTATTATTTCAGGGGCGCCTGGGTGGCTTAGTCGGTTAAGCATCCGACTTCAGCTCAGGTCACGATCTTTCGGTCCGTGAGTTCGAGCCCCGAGTAGGGCTCTGGGCTGATGGCCCAGGGCCTGGAGCCTGCTTCCAATTCTGTGTCTCCCTCTCTCTCTGCCCCTCCCCCGTTCATGCTCTGTCTCTCTCTCTGTCTCAAAAATAAATAAACGTTAAAAAAAATTAAAAATCTATTATTTCATGATTTTCTTGTTTCCCCTCCCCACCACGGATAATCTAAATTCTATGAGGCTTACATTATGTCTCCAGTATCAGGCCAGGAATATCTATGAAGTGTGCCAGGCTCAGTCTTCACTTGCCCAATGGTGAGTGTTTTGCTCACTCTGTTTTGATGCCTGTCCTGTCTTTGACAAACCTGTCCTGTCATAGCCTCCGGTCATTAGTAGATAAACCATCTTCCCCTTTTGGGATTACGAACCTACATTCCGCTCTCGCCTCTCTCACTAGCGTGTCACGGGGCTCTGAGAGGCTGTCTTTGAACCTGTTGATCAGATATCTTTTCCAGCATTGCCAATCTACCACTCAGGCATGATGCTGGATTTGGGGCTTCTCTAAACTTTGCAGACTGGAGGCTGAGCCCCATGGAACTCCACCATGATCCAATCTGCTCTGAGGTCCCCACATACCTCATCAGACTTTTGCCTTCCCTTTGAGGTTTAGACTCCCCAAAATGTAAGTAAGTAGGGCCCTTTCTGGCACCACTAAAGCTTACCGCTGGGGCCATCTTAGATTTCCATCTTCCACCAGCTGATTACACTTTCATCTCTTTTAAGTGACAAAAAAACAAAAAAAACAAAAAACAAAAAAACAAAAAACCTGATCCTACATCATCCTGTGATTTTGCAAACTCTATGTAACAGTGTTTGGCACACAGTAATCATCAATTGCAAGTAGCTATTAGGCCTGGGAAGTTATACAAAAAATGTTTACACACCTTAGAGTTTTGGCTGAATGAGTAATTTTAGTTGAAATTACTTGATTACAAGTATTACAAGTATGGTAGGCTGAATAATGGCCCACCAAAATGTCCAGGGTATAATCTCCAGAATTTATGACTATTAATGTTTTTGTGAAAAGCAATTTTACATATGTGATTTACTTAAGGATCTTGAGATAAGAGATTATCCTGGATTATTCAAGTAAATATAAAAAAGGCAAGGAAATGGATTCTCCCCTCAGAGCCTCCACAAGGAATCAGCCCTACTGACACCTTGACTTTAGCACCAGAAGACTAATTTAGTGCTTCTGATCTCCGGGACTGTAATATAACAAATATGTATTGTTTTAGACCACTAAATTCATGATAATTTGTTGTAGCAGCAATAAGAAAGTTCATAAAGAAGCTATGAAACAAAGATGATGGCATTACCACCTTGAAAAATAATTTGGTAATTTATTACAAGGTAAACATACATTTACTATATAATCCAACAAGTCTACTCCTGGGTACTTGCTCAAGAAATATAAAAACATGCAGTCTTATACACAAGTATTCACAGCATCCTTAACAATAGCCAAAAACTAATAACAGCCCATCGACAAGTAAATGTATAAACAAAATTATGATATATTCATATAAAAGACTACAACATAGCAATAAAAAGAACCATTGAGGGGCGCCTGGGTGGCGCAGTCGGTTAAGCGTCCGACTTCAGCCAGGTCACGATCTCGCGGTCCGTGAGTTCGAGCCCCGCGTCAGGCTCTGGGCTGATGGCTCAGAGCCTGGAGCTTGTTTCCGATTCTGTGTCTCCCTCTCTCTCTGCCCCTCCCCCGTTCATGCTCTGTCTCTCTCTGTCCCAAAAATAAAATAAAATAAACGTTGGAAAAAAAAGAAAAATTAAAAAAAAGAACCATTGATATTGAACCATTGATATTCACAACAACATGGATGAATCTCTAAAGCATTATGCTGAATGAAGCCTAGAACAAAAGGGTACATACTATATAATTCCACTTTCATAAATTCTATAAAAAGAAATGTTAGGGGCACCGAACCAACCTCAGTCTGTTAAGCATCCGACTCTTGATTTCGACTCAGGTTTTAATCTCACAGTTTGTGGGATCTAGCCCAAGTTGGACTCTGGGCTGACAGTGCAGAGCCTGCTTAGGATTCTCTCTCTCTCCCTCCCCCCAACCCCCGCCTGCTCACACACACACACACACACACACACACACACACACACTTTCTTCTTTCTCTCAAAATGAATCAATAAACTTTGAAAAAAAAAGGTAAAGTTGGGGTGCCTGGGTGGCTCAGTAGGTTAAGCATCTGACTTTGGCTCAGGTCATGATCTCACGGTTCATGGGTTCGAGCCCCACATCCGGCTCTCTGCTGTCAGTGCAGAGCCCGCTTTGGAAACTGCCCCCACTACCTCTCTGCCCCTTCCCCACTGGTTCTATCTCAAAATAAGTAAATAAGCTTTAAAAAAAAGTAAAATCAATCTATAATGATAGAAGTCAAATCAGTGGTTGGCTAGGGATGCGACGCTTTGGCTATAAAGGAGCATAAAGTAGGGTGAAGGAAATGTTTAACATTTGGATTGTGGTGGTGGATTTATGGGTGTGTAAATGTAACAAAACGTTTTAAATTGTCCCAGAAAACCAATGTGTATATTCAAGACTTTAAAAAATGTGAGCTTAGAGTCTTAAATCCATGTGGATTTTTAATTTTCCATACAATTTCCAAAAAATAGCCCTGGGAAATTGCAGGAATAAATATATCTCTGATAAATTGTAAGTCATCTAAGTCTTTAGATGCCATTCAAAATACAAAAAAAAAACATGAAAGGGTTACTGCTTTAAAGAATATCCCTTTTTCGAAGAGACATTGTTACTTTGAGGAAGCCTTATATTTTAGGTTGAACCATGTGGAATTATTCTATATGTAGGTTAGAAAACTTGAAAATCAGCAATTTCATATGATTCCACCTAATGAAAAGCCAATTTTTCAACCAGCTTCACTTCATAGCCAAGTATTTAAAAATAACTGGGTAACATATTCACTCTTTTCTTCCAAAGTAAAAAATTACATCCTTGAGTGAATATCCTTTCAATGTACGTGTTAAAAATTACAATAGAATGATTGTTATTGTTTTATTCTCTGTCGATTGAATTTCAAATACAGTATATATTTTTAAAAGTACTTTTTCATACAAAATGCTGTCGGTTTAAAACACCCTGCATATATTTACATTCGAAATCAGAGTCACTTTCATCATATGTTACCACAGTAGAGTGTTTCTTCTGTAATACATTAAAAAAAAATGAGCAAAAGCAGGGTATTCTTAAGCAAACAGACTTTGACAAGCTGCTCTGCAAAGCTTAAGTGCATGTGTTTGATTACTTCAGGTATCTATAATTATCTAAAAGGCAAGCTAGAGAGAAGCAATTTCAATCCAATTCAGGTCACACCTTCAAGTCTTCACTTTAGTTACTGGTTAAAATAAGGGTCTTGCTATGTTTGGAAACTACTGTTCTACAAGTGAGGTGGGGTGATGGGGATAAGACGTGAACCTATTATAAAAACAGAATTGCAACGTCAGATCATATACCTGTCCACCTAGGGTGAGGAGAGTTCTGGGGGGAAATCTTTAACCCTTATGTCTTTTCTTCTTGATTTCTCTATCAATTGGGTTAAAAATAATGAAACTTATATGGACTATTTTGCTCTTTTTTGGAAGAACATATACTGGAAGCATAGTCCTAGGAATCTTTTCCCTTTGCACAGAAGGGGTTTAAATAAGCTTGGAATCAGAGCAGGGAGGGGTGGGGGAGAAGTTCTGTAAAAGAACAAAACAGAATGATTTATCTTATTAAGATGGGGGATCTGGGGCCTGGAGGAGAGTCCTATTCAATCTGCTTTTCATTACAGAGTGAAACCTAAATTGCTTAAAATCAAACAGAGATGTTACTGCCACTGGAACATGCACTATCCCCCTGGATATTTAGGGAGTATCCAGAACATATCCTCTTCCATTCCTAAACTCAGAAAAAAAAAATATGAAAATGTCATTAATACTTTGATCTTAATTTTTTTTTCTGAGAAGGTTTTCTATATTTGGGAACCCTAGATAGTATTTCGTAGAATTTTCAACATTTTTCCAACAAGGCAATTAATTCCTTTCTCTCACATATCAAAGCACTCCTAATCTTCTTGTTCCCACTATTTAATTGTTCTTCTTTTTCCAGTAAGCCCAAACTTCCAAATCCACTAAAAATCCAAATTAACAAAAGATAAGATACAGTTCTTCAGTGTGTTTTTATATTTTTGCTGGTATAGCCAAATCCACATATAATCCAATGAATGAAAATAACTATGTTTGGGGACGAGGAGACATATTTCAAATACTTCTTTTTTGAAATGAAAATAAAACGCTCTTGAATTGTTTGTTTCTCCTTAAACAGTCATACTTTTAACCTTCTGTTTGCCAGATGGTACAATTGACTATCCACTTAATGTGAACGTGGTACCTGGCTGGATAGGTTAGTTTGAGTCATATCAGGAAGAAAAATAGGAATGTCATTTCTCTGTTTTCAAAAAAAGTATGTTCTTTATTTTCTCCTCATTTGTCTGACTCTGAGACAGTGAATACTGATTATAAAAGACACATTGGTGCACCCAACTTCAGTCCATTTCATCCATCTGGGTAGAGAAAGTATGACAGGCGTGCGTGGGTGTGGATGTGTGTTGTGAGAATGTATAAGCAGGAACACAGGCTTGAGAGAGCGAGAAAGTGAGAGCGAGAAAATGGACTGTGAAAATTTAAGTCTACCCCAAATCCTGATTAACAAGTCTGCTATTTAATCTTCATTTACCTTAACTCATTTTGTAGTCAGGGCACACGGGCGTCATTTTTTTCAAGGAAGCTTTCTCTGATTAGAAATACAGAACCAACAGAACTGTGGACTATTATTTTAAATGCTTCCCTGGTTCCTATCTTTGGATGCCTGTCAGTAAATACAGATACAAATGGAAAGGTCCTAAGTGTAATAACTAGAACAGAGTGTAGAAGTCAAATGGTCACACTGGTCATAGGGACAAATAAGCCCAGAGCTACAAACTTCCTAAACAGTGCTTCGCCTGCAGACTCTAATACTTGCCTTGAACAAAACCTACTTGGCTTAACTTTGCCTTTCAAATTCCTTTCCCTCCTAAACCCCCACTGTTAGCCCTCTTTTGGCTTTGCCCCCTTGACTTATCTTTCCTCTTCCACTTATTTGCTCTCACTGGTCACCTTCTAATATTCTTTTCTTCTTGAATTCCTATTATCATTTATGTCAGCTACTATAACTCCTCTTATTTCTTGTTTTTATAAACTGTGGGGTTTCTTTTTCTCTACAAATGTACATTTCTTAAAAAGCTTATTATTAATGGATAATTTAATTATTTTCATAAAGTATATTATATTGAAAGACCCTCTGTGGGATAGGCTTTTTCTCACTTAGGGAAAGCACATGGAGATAATAAACTTATGAAGATATACAAAGAGAAAAATGGCCAGCAACCCTGGACAGTAATCATAGTAACTGTTACTGTATTTAAGTATTTGTAGGTAAATTTTACAAAATCCTTCACATTCATATTATCTCGTTTAATTCTCATAGCTAATCATTATTATAGCTCCATTTTATGAAGAAACAACCAGGACTTAGAAAAGTTAAGCCCCTTGCTCAAGGTCACACAGGTGGCAAGTGTAAGAACAGGGCCTGAGCCCAGGCCATCTCTCTGCAAATCCCAGATTCTTGTCAACATAAAACACTGGGCAGAGCAGAACAAGTCTTAAAAGTAAAGGTATACCATATACATAAGCTAAATTAAGGGGATTCCTATGAAATAGATACTTCTATTTAATGCCTTTACTTTGGAAAGCTTGCATAAGTTATGTTTCATTATTCTCAGCTTCCCCTTAGTTTAGATGTCAGCTAATTCAAAGGTCAGATTTGGCCTGGTGCCTGCTTTTGGAGGTAAAGTTTTATTGGAACAAGTAGCCTCACCTATCTTTTTATGTATTGTCTAGAGATGTCTTAGTGCTACCACAGGGGGGTTGAGTACTTGCATTAAAAAAAAAAAAAGAGCAAAATCAGGGTATTCTTAAGCAAACAGACTTTAACAAACTGCTCTGCAAAGCTTAAGTGCATGTGATCCGGAAAGCCTAAAATGTTTTTTACCTGGACCTTTTCAAAAAATGTTTGTTGACCCCGCTTTACATCATTTTTACATCATTCTTTACTATTGTTCATCCTTAAAAATCTAGTAGACAAATGAGAATAGACTGTAGCTAGCAAAGTATAATTTTCTTAGAAGTAGACTCCATCTATGGATGGCTATCAAATTAACCATTTATATTGTCTTTGAATATTACAAAGTGCCAGTCACACTGTGTAGACTGATTCTACACCAGGGTACTCTTAATTAGGTATTGCAAATCAACAGTACTGAAACAGTCATGGTTGTGGTCCAGTAATTTTAAACACGTAAACTCAAAGCATAAATAAATTTCTGAGTTTTCAGGTTGTTTCAGCAGAGATTTTGCTAATATTGGCTAATCTCCCCCCAGATGAGAATTCATTGATTTGGTTAAGAAAGAAAAATGTTGAGGAATGTTTCTGTTTTACAAAGATTAAATCTGTTAGATGTTCACTGCCTTGTCTCAATAGTAACTAAACAATATGATGTGACAGATGTGTGAGAAACTCATGTACTAATTATATGTCTCCATTTTTAACTTCTCAACTCATGAAACCATTGGCTCTTAGCAGCTGCCTTTTTCTTTCCTGCCTCTGATGGATACCAAAGGATAGGTAGTAAGAATGCATATATAGATACTAATATGCAGCTTAAAAGCTAGAAATGAATCCACAATCATCATTTCCCCCTTAAATAACAACTTAAATGCATACTACAAGAGTTTATCAAAATCTTTTTGGAAATTCTTCTTTCATCAAGAACTCTCTCTCCAGAAAATGAGTTTCAGAAATCCACTTTCTGTTGAATCTATCAATTAAAAATTCCTTTAGTTTTTGTCTTTGCTTTGTTTCCTTTAAGAGAGTTAACAAGTTTTCATATACAAAACAGAATTGTTAAATATTTTGAAGGTTTTGGCTCTATTTTCTCTCAAACTATGCAATTCTATATTAGAGTTTATATCTTTTTAGTCCACATTCACATGGCAACCTTGCCATTCTTCCTGGTTGTTTTAGATGTCTTACCCTTTAGTGCTTTCTTTTTTATTATATTCTTGAATATAGTGGTCAGAACTATGAATAACAGGTACATCTACACCATGATTTTCTGTAAGAAGAGGATACTACGTTTTTTTTTCTCTTCCCTTCCTGGCGATTGTCAGAATTTTATCAGTTTTTAACAAACTCCCCACTGTTCTCAGAGAAGAGTCTACAATGAACCCTGAGTTGTAATGGATAACTCCAAGCCCATCACCTTGAAAGTATACTTTGGACTATTTTCTTCCTAAATGCACTTGCTCATTATTTTATCTTTGTCCTTTCTGAGCTCCATCTATCAATATTCTGTCCACTAATGTAGCTTCATGAGGTCTTCCAGCAGTTTATCCCCATCAGTTTGTCATTTCATTAACCAGAAGAGCTTAGAAATTTCATTGTGTATACTTCCTTTTCCACATCATTTATAAAGATGTTAATAAGACCAGCCTCTGAACTAATCCCTAATACTAAATGGTTAAATAGATCACTAAAATAAAACAATTTGTGGAAAAAAATTAAACTCTACATTTGTTATAACAATACAAAAGATTTGCTTGAAGACATTAATTAAATCAACTGGTGTAGAAGTAAAACAATAAATAAGGAGACCCTTAATTATTTATAGTGAGACCCAAAGGTAGTAGGTAGCAGGTACTTTGTTCTTTAACCAAACACAAAGAAGGGGAAATCTCCACAGTGTGAACTGGAGATTCTTCCTGGAGATTAACTTGCTCATAAACCACCACCAGTACACCATTATGTAAACACTATTATCCCTTAACACTAAGGGCCAATTGTGAACACCAAATCTTTATTTAATAGTCATAAACATGATGGAGAATGAACTAAAACATTTCAACAAGGTTGTATTTAATGCAGGAAAACAACAAAAGAAAAAGATACAAAGAAAAGAACTTGAATATAGAGAATCTGGACCATAAATAATGATTTTCTTTTTCTGGAGCTTAAGTTGTTCATCTTATCCAGATTGCCTGGCTTCCAAGAGGTTCTCTTCACCACCTACCACTCAATAACCCAAACTTTCAAATTCAGTTCCCTCCCTGGAGATAGCCCTCTTTCCCTGTCAATAGCACCATTTAAGAGGAAATGTACTTTGTGACCTACGCAGCCATGACTTTACTCTTGTGAAATAAGTCACAGTAGGATAGTCATCATCTTGAAATCAAAAGACAAGCCCAACTTTTGTACCAGAGGTACACACTTACAAGGCTAAAGGAGGAGCAGTTTCCTTATAAGAATCAATTGAATTGATGTTACTTTTAGTCACTATCAACACACGATTGTTAGTCAAGTAATATACATTCTTAACTCAAAGTCAGTGAAATATATAGGAAGTCTTGACTAGGTCATTAGAGAGAAATATAAACAGATATAAAGATACAGATGTATCTGACTGGAATTTTGAAGGACTTAAAGCATGTTAACTTTAATTTATGAAAAAGCAAACAATTGTTTAGTCATATCAGCTCAACAGTCAAGGTACTGATTGATGGGATGAATGGAGTGAATGGTTTCAGATATTTTCTGAATGACACTGGAAGCAGCTGCTTATAGAGCCCTGTGCCACATCTCCTCAGTCCATCTGGGGTTTTAGCTGTAGCTGTGGTAGATAGATCTGGAGCAAGCTGCAAGTGTCCCCACCCTCCTCAAGTCCCTGCTGTATCACTCCACCTTTCTTCATTCTGCTTGCCTGGAGGCAGCCCAGAAGTTGGGGAGAGTTAATTCTCCCAAGGGTGACCCTCATCAATTGAGCAGGAAATTTCACTAGACAAATGGCCTGGCCTGGAGGGACAATTCTAAGTGCATTCTATATGGTTCCTCAGAGGACCTCCGGTAGAACTGAGCTCCAGGTACACACGGCAGAAACCAACTCAATAAAACAAACTTCATAGGCTTTTCTTTCCTGCCTCACTCTCCTAACCTCTAACCACAACTCCCTCTCCAACCCCAGCCAAATAAACTAGCAGCAGCCGAAGCACTTCTGTCAGCCTCAGCTTTCAGGGAACTCAAATTAGCACAGTATCTGTATATCAGACTTACCAAGATACTTGTCATTGAACAGTCCATTTTAATACCCGAAAAAAGGGCAATTTGTCATATTATCAGTCAGTAAAGTTAACCACAGGGAACATGAATGTCATTAACAAATAAAATAAAATAAAAATAACTTTTGTCCATTGAGAATGATATTGTGACCGGGTGCCTGGGTGGCTCAGTCGGTTAAGCATCGGACTCTTGATTCCTGTTCAGGTCATGATCTCACAATTTGTGAGTTCAATCCCCACATTGGGCTCTGCATTGACAGTGTGAATTCTCTCTCCTCTTTCTGCCCCTCTTTCTCTCACTCTCTCTCTCTGTCTCTCAAGATAAACAAATAAACTTGAAAAATAAAGAAAAAAAAGAATGATTTTGCGAGGGGGCACCTTGGTGGTTCAGCCAGTTAAGCATTCAACTCTTGATTTCAGTTCAGGTCATGATCCCACAGATTTGGGATATACAGCCGTGCATCTGGCTCTGTGCTGACAGCACAGAGCCTGCTTGGGATTCCCTCTCTCTCTCTCTCTCTCTCTCTCACACACACACACACACACACACACACAAATAATAAAAAATAAATTTTAAAAATAATGATTTTGTCAGGAAGTAAAATCATAGAAGAATGACAAAAGGTATGTCACAATCCTACCAAAGTTGTGGAAATGTATGTCTGATTTGGAAAAAAAAAAATGCAAATCTAACTGTAGATATAAGATTTGTGGAAAAGGAACTACATTCATTAGGAAGTTACATAACATACAATCACTAATATTTGTAAGTATATACAAAAAGGGAAAGTCTGTGAGGAAATTTCAAACCACTTCTGTGACTTAAAGGTCAGACAATGTTGGGTTAGGAATAATAGAGAAAACCCTTCTTTTCATAACCATAATTTGTTCCAATTAAGGGAAAAACAAAGAGGAATCAAACAGACAGAAATCAAAATATCTCCATTATTACTTACACTGGCTAACAGGCTGGGAGCTTTCCTCATACTCATTCAATCACAGGGAACAACTTATCACCATAAGCACCTTGAGGGGAAAGGCTCTACCACCATAAAATTTAAGGCAGGAGGAGTCAAATCGCAAGTGCATTTTCTCTGTACAGCTAGATCCCAAGAAAAATGGGAGTCAAGAGGAATAAACCATGCTTGCCTAGTTTCCCCTTCCAAACTCAACTTCCAAATAAATTCCTTTTTCTTCTCTAATGGAGGAGTAAAGGCATGGGCAGAGGCCATGAATAGCTCATGAATTAAATACAGGTATATCCCTTTTACTGTGCTTTGCTTTATTGCACCTCACAGAAACTAAATACCTGTGGCAACCCAGCACTGAGTAAGTCTACTGGTGCCATTTTCCCAACAGCATTTGCTCACTTTATGTCTCTGTGTCACAGTTCGGTAATTTTCATAATATTTCAAACTTTTTTTTTCAAATTATTATTATATTTATTACCGTGATCTGTGATCAGTGATTATGACTCACTGAAAGCTCAGATAATGTTTGCCACTTTTTTAGCAATAAAGTTGGTGTGGTTTTTTTGAGCCAAAAAGCTTTACTGGCAGGTCAAGAGAACATCCAGATATAGGGTTCCTCCTCTCCCATGTCCCTACCCAGGGGAGCCCCTCTGCAGAAGAACAGGAAGCCCACCAGGCTGCCAGACTTCGAGAGCCTTGGAGGTGGGCAGGTTGTCAGAGTGGGCGTCCTGGCCTTCCAGGTGGCAATCTACTGCTCCAGCCCCAACTTGATGTCCATGAGCTGCTGGTACTCCTGGTTCTGCCACTAAGTGTCTGCCTGCAAATCACTCAGCTAGGCTTCAATACTGCTGATCAGAACCTGGGTCTGGGCCAGCCATGCTCCAAAGCAGGCCTCTGTTTCTGCCAGTGTGTCTTCCAGGGCAGCTTTCGTGCTTAGCTGAGCCCGCAGCTCAATCTCCAGAGCCTAGAGGGTGAGCCACAGCTCAGTGACCTCTGCCTTGCCTAGCTGTAACTGCTCTGTATGGCCAGCCACCTCCCAATTCAGCTCCTGGGTCTGAGTGGTGAACTAGGCTTCAGAACCCTTTTGGCTATTCTCAGCCATGAGCTCATATTGGCTTCTCATGTCACTCGGGGTCTTGGCAAGGTCCATGACCAGAGCGGAATCCACCTCCACACTAACCCGGCCAGTTACCTGGCCCCTAAGGGCACTGATTTCCTCGTCGTGGTTCTCTTTCAAGTAGGCCAGCTTCTCCTTCAGGCCTTCAGTCTGCATCTCCAGGAGCTGGCCAGAGTCAGCTCAGCATGCACCCTGCTCAGGCCGTTCATGTCGGCCTCAGCTCTCATGGACTGGTCTGCTCTGTCTCTAAGTTGGTTGGGAAGTCATCCACAGCCAGAAAGGCACTGTCAGTCTGCACGACAATCTTAAGAGTTCTCAATGGTAGCACCAAGAATCTTATCCCGCAGGTCCTTGATGGTCTTGAGGTAGTAGCTGCAGTGGCAGGCGGCCTAAGCACCTGCTTCTGGTACCAGTGGTGGATCTTCACCTCCAGATTGCCATTGGTCTTCTCCAGAGCGCACACCATGTCCAGGCAGGAGGCCAGGTGGCTGTTGAGCTTGTGTCTGGTGATCTCATTGCCCATCAGCAGCCCGCAGGACCCGGCCAGCCTCCAGCAAAGCTGTCGCCATAGCCCCAAAGGATAAGCACATGAAGCTGGCGAAGAACACAGACACACGCCAAGGCCGTCTGAGCCCCTGGGGAAGCTGGGCATGGAGAAGGCACCTCCTGCCCCAAGCGTAGGGAGCCACTGTGCAGGCCCCCAAGGTCGAGGTGGTGGACAAGTGGCAATAACTGAAGGAAGTCATGGAGAAGGAGGAGGAGGAGGGTGACACTGGTCGGAGGAGAAGTGGTTGGTGGGAGGAGTCAGCAATAAAGTATTTTTTAATTAAGATAGGTATGTTGGGGTTTTTTAGACATATGCTATTGTATACTTAGTAGGCGATGGTGTAATGTAAACATAACTTTTATATGCACTGGAAAACCAAAAGAATCGTTTGACTCACTTTATTGTGATATTTCCTTTTAATTATAGTGGTCTAGAACCAAACCCACAATAGCACTGAGTTATGCCTATACCTTCCATGTAGAAGGAGACTTCAGGAGTGGGGTCAGGACTGGGAAGAAGTTTCTCTGGATCTGTCACTCTCTGAAATATCACACAATCTCCTACAAACCTCACCACTGTCTACAATTAGTTTCTATGAAAAAAAGAAAGTACTTGTTAGGGTGAATTTGAGGATAACATGAGAGATTACAAAGTAAATACGGCCCTCTATTAGCTACCTAAAAAATGACTCAAGAATGAGTTAATCTGAATTCTTTCATTTGAATTAGAGTTCCTTGCATACATTTGGATTGGGGTTCCTAGACAGTCAGAAATGCAAACTCACCCAAAAGGCACTCAGAAGGCAACACTCACCCAAATGACACAGTCATTGGATGAAAGCATTTGCTTTCTATTCTCTGGAAAGAAAAGTTTATGTGTTTTCTGTGTGATTCTGCTAGAGGGCTGGGCTTCCCCCATAACAATAACCAGTTCAGTAACATAGCCAATATTCAAGATGCTCATCTTTGATTTTTGACCAGTAGTTAATGTCATCTACTTTCAATAATTACCATTAAAAGGTAATTGAGAAATTCTCTTAGATATGAATGTGGGTTACTTTGAAATGAAAGTATAACACTGGAAGTCATTAGAATTCACTCCCATTTATAATAGGTGAAGAAAGCTTAAAGAGGCATTGACATTTCATAGGCATTTAAAATTTTAGAAATCCTCAGTTAATAACTAATATTGACAGATTTTTTAATGTTCAAGGAGCTTTAATATATCAGAAAAATATTCCTAACATCCAAATTATTTATCCAATGGAAATACTAAATATGTAATAACCCTTCAAAAATTAAAGATTAACATTCTTATAAACATCTACACTATATTCGCTGAACATTGACTACAAACTTATTTATTCAAACTATTCCAAAACTCAATTTAAGTCTATTCCCATTAGAATCTCATATACCATTATATTAGAATCTACTATATAAGAATCCCTTAATGCCTTAAACTTTTTAAGAAATAGAAAAAATGCATACACTGAAACCAGTTAAACTTTTTCTGGTATTTAAAATTCTTACATTTTTTTCTTTGTTAGCTTTATTCCCATCCTAATGCATGTTCTTATTCTTAGACATGGTTAACAGTGAGTTTAGTTAGCATACATATCTTCCTAGTAGAAACCTCAACAGACGCAACTGAAAAAGAGTTTTGTCTCTCGCCCAGGTCACAAATTCTGAATCATCTGCCAATCAATCCTGATTGGACATGGGACAAGGATGAACCTAAACTTCATTTCTTTGGCATTATCATTGTTGGTGTATTAATTATTCATTAGTAAGCAACAAATCACTCTGAAATTTAGTGGCTTACAGCACCATTTTTATCTCGCAGTTACTGTGGGTCAGGTTCTGGGCTTGGCTTAGCTGGGTCCTGCGGTTCAGGGTCTCTCACATAGCTGTAATCAAGGTATCATCCAGGAATGCAGTCATCACAAGGCTCAACTGAATGACCTCTCAAAGTTATTCATTTGGCTGTTGGTAGAATTCAGTTCTTCCTGGACTGTAGAATAGAGGATCTCTGTATTTACTGGCTATTGGGAATGCTATAGAGCAGCTCACAACTTGGCAGTTGGCTTCATCAGAGAAAAAAAAAAAAAAGCCAGAGAGAGAGAGAGTGAATGATGAAAGCAAGTCTTTTCAAAACCTAATCTAAAAAAGAAAAAAGAATAAAAAACCTAGTCTAGGAAATGATACCTCATCACTTTTGTTTTAATCTATTCATTAGATGTGAGTGACTTGGCAGGGTCAGATTACACAAAGACGTGAATACTAGAAGATGAGGATCATCTTCAAAGACACTTACAATTGGAAATTTACTGATATCTGTATCTCACTATAATCACTAGAGCCATCTAGAAGTCTCATCGCCTAGCTCAAGAAGGTAAATCTTCTTTTGTGAAATGTGAAGGTAAATCTCCTTTGTAGGACACTTGGTTAATCTGTCATCTCAGGATACACAGGTAATTTTTTCTACTTTCTACCTGGTTATTGTGTATGACCATGGATCATACACCAGTATTATGGGTAACCATAATCAGTACTCATCATTTGTTTTACTCACTGTTCTCTATATTGAAAACTCATATGCTTAGTAGAAAGAATAAAGCTTTCCTCTACATACTAAAATAAATTTTAAAAAAATAATCCTATTCTACTACATTGTCTTCCTTTTTGGTTTTCAAACTTTTCATTGTTATAGCTTTTTATGGAATATCATTATGAACTCATAGGCTTTCACACATTCAATTTATGTCAATTCACAATAATTTTTATTGTGGTCTTTTTTTACATTTTTTTAATGTTTATTTATTTTTGAGAGAGAGAGAGAGAGACAGAGTGCAAGCAGGGGAGGGACAGAGAGAGAGGGACACAGAACCTGAAGGAGGCTCTGGGCTCTGAGCTGTCAGCACAGAGCCAGATACAGGACTCGAACTCACAAACTGCAAGATCATGACCTGAGGCTGAAGTCGGATGCTTAACTGACTGAGCCACCCAGGTGCCCCTATTGTGTTTTGATGCTCAAATTTTCATGATTTGAATGTCATTACATTGCTTCTTTATCATTTTAGTCTTTATCCTTGAAAATTTTTTAAGTTTATTTATTTATTTTGAGAGAGAGAGAGGGAGGGAGGGAGAGAGAGTGCATATGCACACAGAAGCAGAGGACAGGAAAGAGAGAGAGGGAGAGAGAGAATCTCAAGCAGGCTCTGCACTGTCAGCACAGAGCCCAATGTGGGACTTGATCTCACGAACCCATGAATCATGACCTAAGTGGAAATCAAGAGTTGGATGCTTAATGGGCTGAGCCATCCAGGTGCCCCTATCCCCTGACATTCTTAAAAATTTCTTTGCTCTCTCACCAAAAAAACTGTATGGTGTGTTTCAGACCTGCTGTTCCCAATCCTAATTTTCTCCTATTCTATGACATGGAAATAGATGCCCTCTAAGCAGATGTGATTCCTTTAGTGGAAAATAGTGTCAGAAACAAAATTCTCAGGGGCATCTGGGTGGTGCAGTCGCTTAAGCGTCTGAATCTTGATTATCGGCTCAGGTCATGATCTCACAGTTTGTGGGTTCGAGCCCCTAATCAGGCTTTGCACTGATGGCGCAGGGCCTGCTTGGGATTCTCTCTCTCCTTCTCTCTGCCCCTCCCCCATGCACACGTACATGCAAACTCTCTCTCTCAAGTAAATAAACTTAAAAAAAAAAAAAACAAAGAAAACCAAAAAAAAACCACACACAAAATTCTTAGCATTAGGAATATGCACATTTGTGCTCTTGTAGGACAGAGTGCTGATACTGTTAAATTTTAGCGAAACATATGGAAAAATAAATCCTTTTTAGAACCAAGTTTCAAAATTTTAATTTAATACTATCTTACTTTTTAAAAATGAAGTTCTGTAAACCACTAAGAATTTTTGCTATTATGAAAGGCAATCAGGTAAGTAAACCTCACCATTTAGTTTTCTAAAGAGGAAATGAAAAACTTCCTGATTTAGCCTAAGCAGCTCAGGTCTACAAAATTGTAAGAATTCAAACTCATATCTGGTCAATAAAAATTATTAAGCAATCTTTTTGTGCATCCTCTCTGTTTCTCATAATTTTTTGCATCTCATATTCTCCGTGATTCAACAGCTTTTCAGTGATCTATTGTGCAAAGTCTTTGTATTCTAAACCCTGCCTATTTAAAACTGCTTTTAAGTGTAGAAAGAAGTCTATAAAGGACTTCCACTGGGAAGTACTATCTCTGTTGGGAAGAAAGATGTTGTTTACCAAAAAAGGCCAAAGAGCCTGACTAATGTGTACCTGTAGAAACCAACAAAATGGATGTGAAAATGGGGGCATTTGGGGGCCATTTTGGATGCCCCAAAATGGATGTGAAGGCTAAGGTGTGAGAGGAGCAGATATAAAGCAGTTTTAAGTTTGTTGATCTGCAGACATTCTCCTGCGACTCAGGACACTAGGCACAAAAATGCTTTCAGCCAATCCTAATACTGCTGGGACAGCTTCTTGAAATGTGGAGATGATAGTAACCTATACTAAGTCAGATAGAATTACCTTGGTAAAGTATTAATTATGGAGTCAAAAGGCTCAGAGAAATGGACATTAAAATGGATTTACTATATATATATATATATATATATATATATATATATATATATGACCACAGAACCCATTAGCTGTGTTCCTCATAAGGGCCTAACAGATACTTCTTTCATTAAAGCAATAAGGAAGGCACTGGCACCACTGAGTAGAGATGGCTGCTCTTTTTTAAGTCAGAAATGAAAACGGTGCCTGCTCTAATAGAACTGAGTCCCCTAGTTTCAGAGGGGAAGACAGGATTCTAAAATAGGAGAGGCCAGGCGGTAGCACTTAATTTCCTGAAGCAAGATAGACATAAGCAGTGAAGCTGGGATGACAATGAGGGGTCCTTGCCCACAAAGAACATATGGCAACAGGGAATAGACCTTGGAGTTCCAAGAGGCAAACTTGACAGATAATATGGGTATTGCTTCACCTGTATAACCAAAAAAGATCAAGAGAAAATAAGCAGAAGGTTGCTGTCAGCCACTGCAATTAAATGTCATGATCCTTCACCCTGCTTCCAGATCCAGGCCCGTTCTTAGACCCAGAGCCCATTGATCAAAGGGGAGGCCAAACTCCTTGAGGAAGGAGCCTGCACACTACAAGCATATATAAGAGTAACCCCCCCTTATACTTCACCAGAGTGACTTAATAACCACTCATGAGAGAAATTTTACAATGATTAAGGTGGAATACACCAAAATTTACAGGGCTATAAAAACTGAGATAATACTAACGCAATGCAAACTTTTTATAATGAAGTAACTAAGACATAACTAGTGGATCCCCTATTCCACCACATACAGCATCCTCCAGAAGCTGCAAACCTCACAGAATACAGGAATGACCTCTTAAGTTGAAGC
Organism: Leopardus geoffroyi; assembly: GCF_018350155.1. NCBI lineage: Eukaryota > Metazoa > Chordata > Mammalia > Carnivora > Felidae > Leopardus > Leopardus geoffroyi. The sequence continues at coordinate 140,048,332 of NC_059327.1, read as the reverse complement.
CAATTGCTAGATAGGATTGATGCCCTGCGCACTAGTGGCTCTCCTTCAAGGTGAGCCATACACTTTGAAACAACGGCCATTATATGGTGCTGAATCCATGGCAGTGGGAATGGCCTCTCATGCCATTTGAGGGAATTTGTGCTTCCCATTGCACAATTTAAGTTCTGCAGAAATAGAGTTCATGATTCCCTGGGGGGTGAATTTTTCTACCACGGTATATAGTAAGTTTTCCTATAAACCTAAAGCTCCACCTGCCACGTAGCTGTTTCTGACAGAGAAAAGTTACTACACTACCTGATCATCATTCTCCAGCACTATACTGGCTGACATCAAATAGGGAAAATATGTCTGGAATTCAGGGCACTCACTGATGCACCTCTTAGTGTCTAGATGCCTGATGGTAACCACAAACAGAAAAATTACAGCAACCACAGCCACACAAAGGTAGAGTGACTAGGAGCTCAGACTCCCCACAAATGAAGGTTTGGAATACTTGAGAGAGCAATCTAGATGAGCAAAGTGCTGTCCATAGGCGAGAAGAATCTACAATGTGTAACAGAGGAGGAAAATAGATAAATTTCAGTTACAACCACAGCATTAAATACAGAAATGGGGTCTGTAGTTTGTTCCACTAGCCCTTTCATGTCAACTACTTTACTTGGGGTTTTAGTATTATTTTGGTTTTTTGAAGCTGTGACCAGAGCCACAAATTTGAAGAATCGGCAACAGAACCCAGTAAACTTATCTTGGGTCATGAGTGTATCAAGAAGGTCCAGGAGTGATGCCCGTACCTGATAATGCCAGCCTGAATTCTAGCTGCAGCATTTCCATCTCTTTGCCTGATGGCTTTCTCAGGCCATCAAAGCATGCTCTGCCTCCACACACAGTGAACACAAACTTCTTGAAAATGAATGTCCCACAAGATCAACCCTCAATCAATGACTGGTGCACATAGTATATAAATATCCCAACCCCCTCCTACCTTGGCTGGGATAACTCTGAGCCTTATTTCTACTCTATTTAAAATCACATCGTAAGTCGCTGGATAATGTACTCTTCAACAGCCTTCTTCCCTTCCTGGTCTCGTTTCCTCTCTCCCCTACTGATGTTTCCATGGATCCTCTCCCAAATATGTGGACTCAAATATTTGTTTCTGGAGCTGCTTCTGGGGAGGAATGCATATGAGATATACAAGTAAGCAGAATGGGAAGCTAGAAATTTCTTCCCTTTCTCATTCAAAAGTCTAGCAGATCACCAGCTAAGATGCCCATAATCAACACAGGATAACTGAGGGACATTAAAAATTGTGGTGCAATACTTGGGGACCGTAAAGGGGCAAGGCGTAGCATTTTTGAGTCTTTTTCTGTGGAATGTACAAGGAATTCAGAAACTGTGATGTAAAGTAAAGTTGAGAGCCAGAAGGCCTACTAGATGGAGATGAGAAGTAAGTATCATCATTGTCGAAGCTGTTGGGGGTCAGCAATTCCACCAAGAGAGTTAAGGCAGAGCACTTCTACAAGTGGAAGATCACTGTGCCCTGAGCACACCAAGAGGCCAGACCACAGGTTTCATTAGCCCCAGACTTCTGCAGGCAATTCCATGAGGGTGCCAATGATGAGGAGGGACAAGGGGCTCTGCTCAGAACCCAGGGAAAACCCAAAGCCCCACAAAGCTAAATCTTCTCATTTTCCATGACCATGATGACATTTTCTCCTGAATCCAGGTATCATCCTTCCAATAGGATAGGAGAGGAGGAGTCCTCAGAAAAAGCTGAACTTTGGAATGTCCGAATAATTACACAAAATGAGACTTTTAAACCAAGAAACTGAGACAATTTTAAACAGCTTGTTTAGATTCTGCTCTGGCATAATCCATAGTATCCAGCAAAGCAGGGCTCAAGAGGAAAATTTTTATGATAATGTCACTTCAACTATATAGATTTAACTGAATCCACACTTAACCTCATGCATTAAGGGAAGAATGCTTTCAGTATCTAATTTTTCAAGCACATCAAGAAGTCTATGAATACACTCACACTCACTTTCTAGAGATATAAAGAGGAAGGTCCACGCATCAGCTCAGCAGGCTGCACAGACAGGAGAGTCCTTAGATGTAGCCAGTCACACCCACCTGAGCCCAGGAAAGAAGCGACACTGTGGACTAAAGGATGCTGGACCTCAGGGAAACTGAAAAGGCCAACAGGCCAAAAAACGAATAATAGCTATCCCTGTCCCTTCTCCTTCTTTCTGCAAACTCTTGTTCTCTCACCTCCCCTGTAGTTGCCCTATGTCTTCTCTTAACAATTCATAATTCAGCCACTGTGAACCAAAATGCTACTAAGAAAGATAATCTAACACAAAGGAAATCTTTACATTCCTTAGATCTGAAGAAGTTCATTCAGAGGAAGAAATATGTTTATATTTATTTATTTACTTTCTTACATTTTAAATATATGTATATATATATATATTAATTTTTTAACATTTATTTTTCAGAAAGAGAGAGAGTGGGGGAGGGGCAGAGAGAGAGGGATACAGAGAATCTGAAGCAGGCTCTGCACTGTCAGTGCAGAGCCCAACATGGGGTTTGAACTCACAAACCAGGAGGTTATGACCTGAGCCAAAGTCAGACAATCAACCAACTAAGCCACCCAGGTGCCTATATATATATATATATATATATATATATATATATATATATACACACACTACACACACACACACATTTTTGTAAACCTCCATGGATAATAATGCAGAAACTGAAAGAAGAATGTGGAGATCTCAGGGGTTAACTTGTCCACACAACTGTTAGCCTGAGTTTGAAAGCCATGTCAGTATAAAGATGCCTTAAATCACAACTATAGAGTACTCTGTAAAGTGCCATATAAACAAGAGTGCTATCACTGGAAATCTAAAACGGAAAAGACAATATAACATAAAATTTATTTTACAGACTCAATATGATAATGAGTATAGGAAAAATAACAAGTGAGTATGTGGCCTTCCATATGGCAAGGAAGTAGGGGAAATGTTGAGAAGGAGGGAATCAGAGGTATCACTACAGCCTCTGTCAAGGACATAAGCAACATAAAGTAATTAAAGCCCAGTTTTGACACCAGATGGGCTTGGGTTTTAATCCTAGCTCTGCCACCTGCTACCTGTGCAATCTTGAACAATTTATTTATTTAACCTTTCTGAGAATTAACTGAATGTTGTGCAGATTAAGTGAGATCATATAACGTTTCTGGAACATCATAGATGCCCAATAACTATTAATCTTCCTGCCCCATTCAAACCCACTTCCCACAACTAGGAGAGGGAAGAAGTAGAACCTTGGGTAAATAAGACTGAACATAAAGAGGGAAGAAGCAGAGATCCAGGGAAAAGAACAGAAAAAGGACTGAAAGCTAAAATACTGTACAGAAGGCTTTGCAGCACACACATTCTGATAAATATGAGTAAATGTTTATGTCCAGTCTGAGCAGCCAAGTATTCACATCGTTATGACACCCACTAGGTCATCTCCTGCCTCCTCAACATCTTCTGGAGTCCATGTGAGATCAGTGTCCAAACTGGGGACCCTGCCAAAATGCTTGTTCCCAGGCCCCATGCCCTGAAGTTGTGATTCAAAATATCCTTCTGCATTTTCACAAAAGAAGTTAATATTTTGAGATAACAACTGAGGTGTTTCTCTCCCCATTTATCACTCCCATCACCAAATTTTCTTGTTGTTCTTCCCCTATTCAGTCAGGCAGTATTTTCTCAGGACAAAAAAATTAACAAGAACAAGGATCTATTAGTGTTTGACAAAAATTTTAATTCCACAGGGCCCACAACTTTGAAAGGGGAAAAAAAGTGCTATTTTGAACAGTAAAATCCAATTATTATAACATAGACCATGGAGTTTGGATAAGAGTCAGCCCTCCCCACCCACCCCAGCCCAAGAGTAGATGAAATCTGCCCATTAGAAAAACAGAAATCTTGAAGAAGGAGAATAGAATTATCTGTGAATGTGAAATTCCTGGCAGGCAAATATCAAGAACTTTAATGGACAATTAAGACCAAACCTCTGGTGGAATCATTAAAAAATAACTTTGGGGGCGCCTGGGTGGTTCAGTTGGTTAAGTGTCCAACTTCAGCTCAGATCATGATCTCACAGTTTGTGGGTTCAAGCCCTGCATGGAGCCTGCAGCCTGTTTCAGATTCTGTCTCTGTCTCTCTCTGCCCCTCCCCAGTTTGTGCTCTGTCTCTAAAATAAACACACATTAAAAAAAATCAAAAAAATAACTTTGGAACTTAGATACAGCTTGAAGAAAAGGGGTAGAGCATAACTCTGAATCTGAATAAATTTAAACCTACAATGATTGAATAATCCATGAATTCCTGTTGTTTTTTTTTTTAATTTTTTTTAATGTTTAGTTTGAGAAAGAGAGACAGAGTGTGAGCAGGGGAGGGGCAGAGAAAGGAAGACACAGACTCTGAAATAGGCTCCAGGCTCTGAGCTGTCAGCACAGCCTCAACCTGGGGCTCGAACTCACAAACCGGGGCATCATGACCTGAGCAGAAGTTGGATGCTTAACCAACTGAGCCATCCAAGCAGCCCCATGAATTCCTGGTTTTAACTAAATGTCATTAAATTAATATTTCTGTCATCTATTGAGAATAATGGCTCTAGGCATAAATTAAATTTAGCTGTATGAAAATTTTATAAAAGTCATATTTTCCACATATTCTGGAAATTGTATTACTTACCAGAGTTTTAAAAGCTACTTAGGTACTTCTGACACAGGTGGCCTGCAAACCACACTTTGAGAAATACTGTGAACTCTACTGAGTAAATCCCCAGTACAGATCTTCAGGCTGTCCTATAAAATAATACTACTTCATAGAGTTAAGGTAAGAATTGAATGAAATAATACTTGTTAACTTGGCATATAGTACATTATCAATGACTATTACATGTTCTTAGCAGAGAAACATTTCTTACTCATTCCCGATATTTTTTTTTCCGTATTATAAGACCTTAATTACTGTAACTGCTGTTGTCTTTTATAAAACTTCACTCCATCTGCCCCAGGGGGTGAAAAAACTCACCTGATTGATAAATTTGGGAAGAATAAACTGGAGTGTTTTCAGTTCAGTTCCTTCTTGCTTCCTCCTGGAAACTTGTTACTAATACCCTTCTGCTGGGAACATGCCACCCATTACTCCCTAAGAGACAAACTCTGTCCATATAGTGAAGCTCCTTATACTCCAGCATTATTTGTTCTTGGGCAATTCTACTCAACTTGAGTATAGTAGGTTGGCCTACTTAGACTTCACATGAGCTACCTTACCTAGGCAACGGAGGTGCTCTTTTGGCCTACACCCACAACCCTTTGCAATAGCATGTTTATTAAAAAATTAGGGAGTGAAGGGGCAGCCTGGTAGCTCAGTCAGTTAATCATCTGACTTGATTTCAGCTCAGGTCATGATCTCACACTTTGTGAGATCAAGCCCTGCATCGGGCCCTGTACTGACAGTGTGGAACCTGCTTGGGATTCTCTCTCCCCACCTCTCTCTCTGCCCTCCTTCTCTCTCTCTCTCTCTCTCTCAAAAATAAATAAATAAAATTTTAAAAAATAATAAAATAAAAACAAATTAGGTAGTGAAGAAGACTGCTATTTAGTGAGTTCCTAAGGAATTCCAGCACTTAAGAGGGGTTAAGTAATATCCATTCAGTTTACAAAAAAGTTTGGCTTTTATATTCTTTGACTCATAAATTTTATCCAAAAAAAATTAAAGAAGTCTGGAACATGTATGAATAATTATTTTCATAATATTTATACATAAGAATTTTTATGATTAGAAAATGTAAATACCCAAAATAGATAGCTAGTTAAATTGTAGTACACCCTTAAAATGGAATACTATGCAGACATTATAAACAATGTTGTAGACTTCAAATTCTGACCAGATGAAATACAAACCAGATTTACTCTCCCACTTTAACAAGTAAAAACACAGACAATGGGGCGCCTGGGTGGCGCAGTCGGTTAAGCGTCCGACTTCAGCCAGGTCACGATCTCGCGGTCCGTGAGTTCGAGCCCCGCGTCGGGCTCTGGGCTGATGGCTCAGAGCCTGGAGCCTGTTTCCGATTCTGTGTCTCCCTCTCTCTGTCCCTCCCCCGTTCATGCTCTGTCTCTCTCTGTCCCAAAAATAAATAAAAACGTGGAAAAAAAATTAAAAAGAAAAAAAAAAACAAGTAAAAACACAGACAAATAGAAAAAACAATTTTCAGATGGGACAACAAGCAACACAGGACTGTGGAAAGCAAACAAGCTGAGTCCTGCATTTTCACCAGCTTATTGCTTAGAGGCAGTTTCCAGTCCACAAAGCAGGAAGTTAGAACCCAAACAAAGATCATCACTATTGTCTAGTTGAGGAGACAGGAATAGAGATTAAAGCAACTATATAATTTGCTGGACAAAGTAACGAAGATAAGGAAGCTCTATATAGAAAGAGCTCCATAGATTTGCAGATGGATCCCACTGAGTCTTTGGCTGAGTATTGATCTGCAAATGTGTAAGAGAAAACTATGTAAGGTCAGGAGGAAAAACTATCAAAGAGGAAGAGGCAAAACAATTCCAGAGTTCACACAAGACTGGAAAAGTCTGCCTTCTCACCAGTCAGAGTGAACAGATTTCACAATATATGGTCTTCAAAAGGAATTCTCAGTAGGGTATCATCTTAGTAGTGGGACTAAATTAGTCCCAGACTAACGGGTTCTCTTCTCTATACTTACAAAGATTAACCTTGAAAGGATACAACTAATTAACTGTGTACCTGCATAAAATCTAACATTACTTAAAAAAATAAATCAAAATCCATCAACCGACAATACAAATTCATAATGCCTGGCCTCTAATCTAAATTACAAGGCATGGGGCACCTGGGTGGCTCAGTTGGTTAAGCATCCAGCTCTTGATTTCGGCTCAGGTCATGGTCTCGCACTTCGTGAGACTGGTCCCTGCATCAGACTCTGTGCCATAGCGTGGAGCCTGCTTGGGATTCTGTCTCTCCCCCTCTCTCTCTATCCCTCCCCTCTCTCTCAAAATAAATAAATAAATAAACTTAAAAAATTAAAAAAAAATTACAAGGCATGCACACAAAGAGATTACAAGGCATGCACACGAACAAGAAAACATGACACATAAGCAGAATAAAAATGAAACACACATAAAAATGACATAAATAATGGAACTAGCAGACAAGAATAGTAAAACTGTTAATATAAGTAAGTTACACATATTTTTAAAAGTAAGGAAAAAGAACCATGATGAGAGAAATAGTGGGTATATATTAAAAAACTGTATTTCTATACATGTTAAAATATGATATCTGAAAAGAAAAAACAAAGATGGAATGCGATCAACAGCTGATTAGACACTGGAGAAGAAAATATCAGTGGGGGCGCCTGGGTGGCGCAGTCGGTTAAGCATCCGACTTCAGCCAGGTCACGATCTCGCGGTCCGTGAGTTCGAGCCCCGCGTCGGGCTCTGGGCTGATGGCTCGGAGCCTGGAGCCTGTTTCCGATTCTGTGTCTCCCTCTCTCTCTGCCCCTCCCCCGTTCATGCTCTGTCTCTCTCTGTCCCAAAAATAAAATAAACGTTGAAAAAAAAATTAAAAAAAAAAAAGAAAATATCAGTGAATTCAAAGCCATAACAATATTAACTTTCTAAAATGAAATACAAAAGGAAAAGAAAATGAAAAAATAAATTCACAGAGCATTTGTAATCTGATCAAACACACAAGTGATTAGAGTCCCCAAAAAGAGAGAAGGAGGTGGAGACAAAACAGTATTTGAAAAACAGTGGAAAATTTTTTTCCAAATTTCACTAAAATAGAGAACCCCAAACCTAACAAACTGAATGAACCCAAAGCAGAACAAATGAACAAAAACATGCCAAAACATAATAATCAAATTGCTGAAATGATCATTTAAATAGATGCAAAAAAAAATCTGCTTGACTAAATTCAACCCTGACTTACAATAAAACTCTCTATAAATTATAGGTAGAAAGGAACTTCCTCAACCTAAAAGATATTTATGAAAAATCTATCACCAATTTAAAACTTAGTGGTGAATGACCAGTTACTTTACCTGTAATAAAACTTGGAAAGGATGATCACTCTTAGCACTTTAACTCAACATTCTGTTGGAGATTCAAGCCAGTGAAATAAAGCAATAAAAATAGATAAAAGTTGGGGCATCTGGGTAGCTCAGTTGGTTAAATGACTCGATTTCAGCTCAGGTCGTGATCTCGTGGTTCATGAGTTCTAGCACTGCATCAGGCTCTGTGCTGGCAGTGTGGAACCTGCTTAGGATTCTCTCTCTCTCTCTCTCTCTCTCTCTCTCTCTCTCTCTCCCTCTTTCTCTCAAAATTAATAAAATAAACATAAATAAATAAATAAATAAATAAATAAATAAATAAATAAATAAATGTCACTCATGTTGGAAAGGAAGAAATTTAAAAAAAAATTATAGAAGACATATGCTCTATGTGAAAAATCCTAAGGAATCTACAAAAAAACTATTAGTTCCAATAAGTGAGCTAAAGCAAAGTCACAAGATACAAGATCAATCTATATATATCAATTTTATTTCTAAATTCTAGCAATACAAATTTGGAAATTGAAATTAGGAAAACAATACCCTTACAATAGTAACCAGAGGTAGGAAACATTTAGGGATAAACGTGACAAAAAAAAATGGGCAAAGCCTATATACAGGAAACTATGAAACACTGCTGAGAGAAGTTTTAAAAGACTTAAATAATTAGAGAGATATACCATATTCATAGACAGGAACATTCAATTATTGTTCAGATGTCAATTTTTCTCAAATTGATTAAAATATTCAATTGAATCCCAATCAATAGCTCAGAAGTCTTCTCTGTTTAAATTGACAATTTCTAATTCTAACTGAATGTATATACTCACGCAAAGGAACTAGAATAACCAAAATAATTTTGAGGAAAAAAAAAAAAACCTCTGTAGCAGAGAGAAAGTATTCTCCTTAAGGTCTGGTAAGAAACTTGTGTAGCAATCTTCTGAGAATGCCTGAAAATTCTTTTCAGTGATTATTCATCCTAAGTGAGTCATTCAACTCCAGAAAATGCATAGCTTATAATTGATACTGGCTTAATTAGAAATGCTTAGACTGCAAACTAATGTTGAGTTTGTGTATTCTGTCAGAGTTTCTTAATAATCCTGACATTTACATATAATTTTTAAATAACTTTTATTATAAGAGAATTAATATTTAGTGAAGAGTATTATGATTAAGAGAACAAGATGTAGAGTCAAATTGTGATTAAATCCTAATTTCACTATTTACTTGGACACATTATTCTTACTTTAATCAAGTTACTCACCATTACCTGGTTTCTTTATATATAAAATGGAAAATATGATGACATTTACGTCATACAGTAGTTGAGGGGATTAAAATGAGATGTTACATGCATGCATTTTTCAGTTGATAAGGAATAGAGCCCCTGCAACACAGACCATAGCAAGGAAGAACAAATAGGCAAATAATTAGTACAAAAGGGAGCATGGATCTTTGGTGGACAGTTAGCCATCTCAGACACCCTCTTTATATGAGATAAGATAGATTATGACTATGTAGACCTTAGTGAACAAAGATTCTATCCTGCTACAATAGGAAATGGACACACAATTAAGCAGTCATAGAACCGATTATACCAAATACACTAAAAGAAAGAATGGTCCTTTTCTATATCTAATAAAAGTAGAGTTGGATTTACTATGAAGATAATGAATGTTAAGCTTCAAGATCCCCCCTCTGCATGAACCCTTTCCAAGCTCCTGAGGGATCCTTTAGAAATATATTCCTCTAGTGATGTATTTTGTAAAATTTGTAAAAAAAAAAAAATAATAATATGTAAGTAGCTGGACATATTTAATATATACAATTTATGAGTTTAAAATGTATTCAGCAAGAAACTAGCCTGTGGAAAGCTCTACTAACATCAGCTATGTAACATCATAAACAGGATTTAGTTATCATGAGTACTTAAAACAGAAGTTATCTCCATTCAGATGTGCATTGACTAGTGCAATTTATACAATTATAAACCCATAATAACTTTTTTGTCTTTTTAATGGAATTATACTTTATATAACATATAAGAATCCATGTATTTGAAGGACAGAAGTCTGTAGCAGTACTCCAAATACTAAGTTTAACTGTGCGTGAAATCAAGCACTCTGTGAATCTTACTTATCAATAATAACAGGGAAAAATCAATCAGTTATGCTAAAGAAATTATCTATTCCCTTACTAGAAAGGGTCTTAAAAATGTTTTTAGAAGAGAGAAATCAAAGCATATGCAACCAAAAAAGTGGAAAGTATTATAGAGGTGCCAGCCACCGATAAAAACTCATATTATTTATATCTTCCTGGATCTGAGGAGGTTCATGGTTTCTGTCAACTTTTATAATTTTTGCAATTTATTTTTTCCTTCTAACAAATATTCACTCTTGTAACCTAATTTTTTATTCATTATTTTTTATTCTTGTTTTTAGTGAAGTTTTCCAAAATTGTACAAGCTTCAGACCACACAAAACATGGGTCCCTCACAAACACAAATTTTAGGGTCTACTTAAATAGACCCTTTTAAAATATTTACTTATTTTGAGAGAGAGAGAGAGATAGAGAGAGAGCAGGGGAGGAGCAGAGAGAAAGGGAGACAGAGAATCCCAAGCAGACTGTGCACTGTCAGCGCAGAGCCCCATGTGGGGCTCAAACTCACGAACTGTGAGATCATGATCTGAGCCAAAACAAAGAGTGAGACACTTAACCTACCCCTACTTAAATAATATCTTATTGTCTACCACTGTAACGTGGAGCACACTTAAAAAATAATTAAACTTATTAACACAACATTCTGTTTGCTTCCTTCTAACAGAATAGTTCTGAATTATCAGCGATATCATTGATGTAAAGCACTCTGAAAGGTAGTAAAAGCCATATCAGTGCAAATTATTATCTTATTATCCTTTTAAATACAAGTATCTGGAGCTCTCAACATTTGTTTGATAACTATTTTTTATCTGCTAGTAAATGCATGACATTCCTGAGGCAGTGGAGGGTATAAAGATGAAATATATCTAATGCTCGCCTTCACAGAGTTCATAGTCTCCAGCAGGAGAATACTGTAAACTGAGCATAAAATTAAGATACAAACTCTATGTCAGTGCTAAGAACTAAATTGTGCTCCTCCCCTCAAAATGCGTATGTTGAAGTTTCAACCCCCAATATGATGGTATTTGGAGATGAAGCCCTTGGGAGTGTAATTAAATTTAGAGGAGGTCTTGAGGGCTCTCATGATACAGGTTTCATATCACTATAAGAGACACCAGAAAGTTTGTTCTCTCCGACCTTTTCTCCACCATGGGAGGAAGACAACTGACTACAAGCCAAGAAGACAGTCCTCACCAGAATACAACTATGATGGCACCCTGATCTCAGGTTACCAGCCCCCAGAACTATGAGAAAATAAATTCTACTGTTTAAGCCACCCAGTCTATGGTATTTTGTCAAGACAGCCTGGACAGACCAATACGGTTAGCAAATATCAGGGTTTTTTAAAATTATAAGCCACATTTTAAAAGTGGAGATCATGACCAAATGCACACATGCACGCACACATTTCACACACACACACACACAATACTTATACTTTCAATATGTTATATATACTCTCATTGTTTTCTATTCAAGTTCATTTTGTAAAATTCTGGTCACAGCCCTATTAATTGATTTTACAACCTCCTAATGATCACAACCTGTCATTTGAAAAATACTATTCTATGTGACTATTTTGTCCTATTAAGTGTGGACTTAAAAATCCATTAATATACCCTGAATGAAAACCTCCATTAGATTTAATAAAGTTCAAACTCTATCGAGTGAAAAAAAAAGACACCGAAATCCTAACAGACCTCTTCTGCCAATTGTTCATCTACATTTTTTATTCACATACATTGTACTAGAGCAAAGACCTCAGCTGTTCCTCTGTATACATACATAACACATACATGCACAAGAACATAACACACACTCACATGCTTCCACTCCCTGTATCTATATATTAAATTTGATTGCTTTTTCAGTGACAACTGCAATGAAGGCTCCCTGCAGCGAATCACAGGAGTCTGAGTGAAGGGGTTATTTTAGTGGTTATTCACCATCCGAGAATTGCATTGAACCACAAGAGTTTTCTGACAGGACTTGGCAAGCTTTTCATTATATTCAAGATTGTTTATTCTGCTGGCAAATTTGTCAGAAAGGGGCTTGACGCTTTCCTAAACTACATTGTGTATGTTTGTGTGCATTTGTGCATGTGTGTGTGTGCACACATGTGCACATATATGTCAATATTCTATAAAATATATAGACATAAATGTATATATAGAAAATATTTTCTTAATTCTTTAATGGCAACATTTTTACCTGAGCTATTATAACGATCAATAATTATTTACTTAGAAAATACATTATGTTGATGGAATAATGCTAAAATACTACCTCCTTACTATGGTATTTATCTTTATTTAAAATGTATTTTCCAGCATCACTTTTGCATATCGTAGAAAGTGATCCACTATAGTCATAGTGAAAACAGAAAGTATGTTTTAAAATACAAGAATATTGGGGCACCTGGGTGGCTCAATAACTTAAGTGTCCGACTTCAGCTCAGGTCATGATCTTGAGGTCCATGGGTTCGAGTTCCATGTCAGGCTCTGTGCTGACTGCTCAGAGCCTGGCGCCTGCTTCAGATTTGTGTCTCCCTCTCTCTCTGTCCCTCCCCCCTTGTGCTCTGTCTCCCTCTGTCTCTTAAAAATGAATAAACGTTAAAAAAATAAATAAAATAAAATACAAGAATACTGATAAGCTTCTATTTTTCCAGTAGGTAGTCAAAAGTTTTACCCCACTCATTTCCCTCTGCATATGATGGAAAAATGATACCATTGCCCCTCCTCTTAATTTTTTTTTCTTGACCAGAATTCACCTGCATATTTCCTTACTTTGGTCATTTCAAGAATGGGCAAAATCAGTCTGGAGTAAGGGCATGATCAACAATGTAGGGGCATCCAAGAAAGGTCCCTGGTATAACTCATGGAATCATGCATAGCAGTCTGTGATAAAATTAGATGCTCCCGAAACTCCCAGCTGTTTAACCATGCCAGAATGCCATATAAATTAACCACAGAGATATTTAGTCAAGTGAGGGTCAGGAGATGAAGGGAGTGAAGGGATAAAGAAGGTGGGGGAAAATCAGAATTACAGATATATGACTACCTGTTGTCATTGGGGAGCATGCCCAATTTATCCCAATTTTAAGCCAATTTATGCTTTGTACCTATTAGCTGAGGGAGCACAAAAACTGTGCCACTGATAATTTCCTTACTTTAAAAATTACTAATCAAATCTAATTACTATATTTTCCAAATTTCCAAATCTCTATTTTTTTCTTCATCTCCCTAGTTTTTCTTTTCTATAATCCATATTTTCTATAAATCCCAACATTTTATTTCTTGCTCTTTCCAGTGTAACTCTTCCAGGCTTTCTAACTCTGCTACACGCTGTTCCCTCTGACTGTAATGTCTTCCCTCCCTTTCTGGAAGGCTACTATTCATCTCTGAAGACCAAGCTCAGATAATTCTCCTTCTGGGAATCCTTCTCTGACCACCCAGGCGGAATCACTCTCTACCTCTTACCTAGGCTATAATGGGTCACATTATAGTCTTTGGTCTTTCTCTTTTTCCTCTTCTATGAGACTACAAACTCCTTAAGAGTTGAGACTGTGTCATATTTATGTTCTATCTTCTTCAGTGTCTCTTATAGATTCTGGTTCTAGAGTATTGAATTGATTAACTAATTGATCCATTGATTCACATGTCTGTCCTAGGTTCTCTACTCAGGAGCTCTACTTTATTATGAAGCATTTGTCTCTGTCCTTTCTGAATTTTTCAAAATGTATTTATTAAAACTTCCTGAGGTTACTTTGTATTTCTTTTGAAGTCTGTCTTTTTTACCTAAGATCTAAGAAGGCATCATGATCTAGTCTCACTTGAGAATTGTTATCATCAATGGTAGATGATACCATTCCATGGAGTATGTCTGCATTATATTGGTTCCCTTGAATGATCAGAGACAAATTATTTTGAAAGCTTTCATCACCACTCATACCTTTATTTTCTAACCGAAGGACTTGTCTAGAAGAGCATATATCTCTAACAAGTCCTAGGCCAATAATAAAATCATGATAACTATTTGTCACGGTTGCCGTTGAACTTGAAGATGCTTTCCTTTCTTTTTTTTTTTTTTTTATTTTTTTTCAACGTTTATTTATTTTTGGGACAGAGAGAGACAGAGCATGAATGGGGGAGGCACAGAGAGAGAGGGAGACACAGAACCGGAAACAGGCTCCAGGCTCTGAGCCATCAGCCCAGAGACCGACGCGGGGCTCGAACTCACGGACTGCGAGATCGTGACCTGGCTGAAGTCGGACGCTTAACCGACTGCGCCACCCAGGCGCCCCAAGATGCTTTCCTTTCTAAGCCAGGCATCTCTGAAGATAAAACTTTTTAACTGTTAATGGTTCCGGAATTAACATTATTTTCTCAGTAATCAGGGCCCAATGATAGAGGGATTGCTAATTGCTGATTCTCTGCATGTTTGTCCAATATGCCCTATCTGGAAGGAGAGAAAGTGCTCTTATACTTAGTATTTTTTATTATTTTTTCCAGGCTGAAATTTGGAACTATTTCTCCTGTAATAAAACTCAATTGTAATTTCTCTTTGTTTTGTGTGGAAAGCAGAGAGAAGTCTTTCCTTATCTTATATCTGGATATATACATATCAAAATACTAATTGAGTATAACTCCTAACAAAAGGAGCTTTGAAAAAAGGAATTTTATTCATTTTTCTTTCAATTCAGTGATGGAACATTTCAAAAAAAGAGCTCAGCAACTTTGATCCATGTTGTTTAACAAAAATAGAATTTACCGGTCTTAACTGTAGACCCATGAGAAAGAAAAGTTATTATTACATGTTAGCATTCCAGGGACCTCGGGCCCCATTTGAGAATTTTTCCATAGGGTCCTCTTTAACATAACTCCATCTATTTTTCCAGTAGAAAAATCAAGTTCTCAAGTTTTCTGGAGAAACAATCCTTCCAATCTTTACCTAGAAGTAAGAAGAGGTTTATCCCCCAATCCCAATGGCTGACAATGAGATTACAGAACGGGCAATTTGGGTAACTGTTCTAATACAGATTTTGTTACCTTGTCCTAGAGCTTCCTGATTCCTGATCTTATCTTCCACTTGAAGAGCTCTTAGCACCCACTCCTCAGCATTCTGTTTCTCCTCCCACCTTCTGTTAAGGTCCTTAACATCTCATCATAATTATATCTTGAATCTCAGACTAAATCTAGAGACAGTTTCCTGATCCTGCATGTCATTCTCACGCACCTTCCATATGCCCTCAAATTACCATTGCTGCTGCCACAGAGAATTGCTAGGTTGAATACTGAATAGAAAGATTTCAGTAATCTAAACAAGAAATGAAGACCTGGACTGAGGCGTGGCAGTAGAAATGAGAGGTTCACATTTGCAAGACAGTTCAGAGTTACAATCAAAATAATTTGGTGCTGGGGCACCTGGTGGCTCAGTTGGTTAAGCATCTGACTTTTATTTTCCACTCAGGTCATAATCTTATTGTTCATGAGTTCAAGCCCCACATCGGGCTCCGTGCTGGCAGTGCAGCACCTGCTTGAGATTCTCTCTCTGCTCTTTCCCTGCTTGTGCTCACGTGCATTCTCTCTCTCTGAAAATAAATAAATACACTTTTGAAAAATTGATGCCTAATTGGGGAGGGGGTGATTGAAAGGGAAGAAGATATTAAGCAGAAATGGAAATCAGATAGCTCTTCTAGTTATTAGTTACTGCTTGAAAGGAAAGGGTGCCAGGGTGTGTGTGTGTGTGTGTGTGTGTGCATGTGTGTGTTTATGCACATTTGTTATCATCGGGAATCCATCAAAACAGGAAGAACCAAGTGAAATTTCCTATATTAAGACCACTTTGACCTACAAAAATGGCAATTTCACTTGATTCAACCCAAAAAAGTAAACCCAGCAAAAGTCATTTGCATTGCTTCCCATCTTACTGGCATGTTCACAACTTTCTATTTCCAATTTCCTTCTAGGTTTTGTGTCCATAGAAAAACACGCAGTGGTAAGTAGTACAAGCCTCCTTAGGCCTCTAAACTACCAGCAAATCTACAGATGTTTTCTTTTTAATAATAATAATACTAGATAAGTGCACTTCCACAAAGATTATATCATATTATCCTCACACTAATATCCCCAGGGAAGATATTATCCTCATCGTACATATGGAAACAGGCTCAAAGAGGTTAAACAGCTTGTCTGATGACAAATGGAAAGTAATGACCTCTAAGGATTCTAGCTGCTAGTCTGCTATTCTTTCCACTTTGTGTGGATTGCCTATCTATGAAACAGAAAAAAGGAGATTAGGTGTGCCTCCCATTAGCCAAGTCTAAATCAGCAGAAATAAACCAACAAAACAAAACAAGGTCAGCTTTTATTCTCTAAATTGTGATCATCTTACATGGACTTGAATGCATGTAGCAGCTTAAAAATTATTAAAATTATTGCTATATCCCTTTTTCAAAATAATTATATCCACAGACCTCCTCTCACATTACATCCTGTAGAGAATGTCACTGTTGGGAAGATCATGAAACAGCCTCACAGTAAAGAAACTTTTCCTGTTCTCCTGCCCAAATTTGCCTTTCCTGGTGTTAGCTGCTTTCTCCTAATGACTGTCTAGAGAACATGCCCAGTGCATTTTCTTTGTTCCACAGAAGAAGCCGCAGAAGACTTTGGATTTTAATTTGAAAAATAAATAAATGCCCTTGAAAAGGACGGATGCACTCTCCTAGGCTTCTTTCATTAATATGAGCTTCATGAAAGGCAGAGTTCAATAATGGGGTTCAAGGTTAGAGGCAGAAGACCACACAAACTTGGAGAAGCCTTAAAAAATTAGAGAGGAAAATGTGGTTTATTAGTTATACTAGTTACAGAATGAACAGCATATTGTATGTGCTGTGTTAGAGGTATGTTATGAATAACAAAAGCCCTGGAGCATTTACATATTTGTTTTCAGCAATCCTGGCAGTTGGACTTCACCATTCTATGCCTCTTTGCCAGAATCACTAAACACTGGTACATATGGCATCTGAAGTACCATATGCCATAGAAAATGTTAGCTGATGCCTATACTTCTATATTATATTTCTATTTCAGATTTTTGCAGTTTGAACAAAGAATAGTAGAAAAAACAAAATATTGGACAAGCAGTAAACAGTGAAGTGAAAAAAAATGCCTTCAGAGAAAGCAAATAAAGGAAATGAATCTACCATGACTTAACATGGCTATATGGTAATGAATCAGATATGGGAAGTAATTGTTTTGTATGAATAAATTTAGATAGCCTTTCATTCTATTATTTTGGAGCTAAAGGCTGCAATGTGAATAGTGAGAGTTGACATATTTTTCTTAGCTTATTCTTTCTGACATTTCTTGCTAAAATCATAATCTCCATTTGATTGAAATTAATTAACATGAAGGTTATAGTC
Organism: Leopardus geoffroyi; assembly: GCF_018350155.1. NCBI lineage: Eukaryota > Metazoa > Chordata > Mammalia > Carnivora > Felidae > Leopardus > Leopardus geoffroyi. Next base: position 140,030,598 of record NC_059327.1, on the reverse strand, counting down.
AGTGGCATCTAAAATCTAGGTTAAAACAGAAAATTCAAATATTAGGAATTATTTTGCAATACTTATTTAAATTTTTGATTGAGATTTTCAGCTAGCATCTAGGGATTTTTTGTTTTTGTTCTTAGACACAGAAAGACTCTAAAGTTAAAATCAACATAATTGAATACTTAGCTCTCTCAAAACAGAGAAACAAACAAAATCTCATAGCCAACTGTGATATTGTGATTTATAAAAAATATATATATTTGATCATTCAGATGGCCAAAATGTATTTCTCATATATATTTGGTCTTCATTCACAGTTCCTGGCTCACAGTTCCCAAAACCCTGGAATTCCCTGAGCTGTAAGAGTAATGGGAGCATCTTTTGTTATAATATTTGGTCTCTTATTCTCAGGCCCTGAAATTGCTTCAGAGCCATAAAGCTGAAAAAGGTATCTTGTTATTCACACAAACTCCTATTCTACCACAATTTATGTTAATAAAGGTGACTTCTGGAGCACCTAAGACTGGAACTGTTGCCAAGGGAACCAATTATGACCAGAGTGGTGGAACTTTTAGTTCCCCCCTGATTTCTGCAGAGGTGGAAGGGCTAAAGGCTGAATCAATCACGAACAGCCAATGAGTTATCAATCATGACCATGTAACGAAGCCTCCATAAAAACCCAAAAGAAGGGAATTCAGAGAGTTTCCAAGTTCAGGAGCCAGAATGAGTCCACATGCCATCAATGCCAGGAGCCAAGCTCCAAGACAGAAGCTCCTTTGCTCAGGACTCACCCATGTATCTCTTCATCTGGTTGTTGATTCATATACTTTAATATCTTTTGTAATAAATTAGTAATCAGGTAAGTAAAATGTTTTTCTGACTTCTGTGAACTGTTCTAGAAAATCATCAAAACCCAAGGAATGGGTTATGGGAACCTCTGATTTATAGCCAGTTGTTTGGAAGTACAGGTAACAACGTGGGCTTGCAAATGGCGTCTAAAGTGGAAGGTATCTAGTGGGACTGAGCCCTTTACCTGTGGAATCTGATGCTATCTCCAGGTATTCCTGTATTCTAGAAACAATCCCACCCCAAATTGGAAGTCTGGTAACAAGATACCTCTTTCAGAAGTATTGTATGTTGCCCAATAAGACGCATAATTGTATGTGACATAGAATCTTAAGCTTTTCCTAAGAGTTTGTTCTGTATGGGGTCTATGAAGAGATCTATGTAAACTAAGGGCTGTATTTTTCATGTCCTAATCATTCCAGAACCAAGAATCCCAGGATCCCACACCTACCCAAAGAAACTAAATGTACATCAGGACTATTCTGTAATGCTAGCATGATTTCCTTGACAGAGCTCTAAACCTAAAACCATATATGTGTTTCCTAGGGCGTCCATGACAAATTACTACAAACTCGGTAGCAAAACAACAGAAACTAGTTATTTCACTGTTCTGGGGGCTAGAAGTCCAAAATCAAGGTGTTGTTCTCTCTGAAGGCTCTAAGGGAGAAAACTTCTTGGTCTCTTCCAACTTCTAATGGCTCCAAGAATCCCTTAGCTTGTGGCTACATAACTCCAATCTCTGCCTTTCTTTTTCCATGCCCTTCTCCTCACCTTTGATCATGTCTCTCTTCTGTGTGTCTTTTATAAAAGGGACCCTTGACACTGGATTTGGAGCCCATTCACATAATGTGGATGATTTCATGTTCAAATCCTTAACTTAATTACATCTGAAAATCTCTTTTTCCAAGTAAGATCACATTCACAGATTCTAGGGACTAGAATGTGGACATATTTTTTGGAGAGCAGCAGCATTCAACCCAATACAACCCGTTCTCTGCCCCCTAAAATTCACATCTGTCTCACATGTAAAATATATTCACTCTATCCCAACATCCTCCAAAGTCTCAACTCATTATAGCATCAATTCTAAGTCCCAAACCTCATCTAAATATCATCAGCTCAAAAGTCCCAAATCTCATCATCTACATCAAGTATGAGTTACATTCTGAATATGATCCATCCTGGGACAAAATTTCTTTCTGTGGACATGTAAAACAAGAGAAGAAGTTATTTGTATTTTAAAATACAATGGTGGGGGGAACCTGGGCGGCTAAGCTGGTTAAGTCTCTGACTCTTGATTTCAGCTCATGATCTCACAGTTCATGGGATCAAGGCCTGACCTGGGCTCTGTGCTACAGCGTGGGGCCTGCTTGAGATTCTCTCTCTTGCTCTCTCTCTCTGCCCGTCCTCATACATATGAGGCTCTCTCTCCTCCCAAGATATATAAATAAATAAACTTATAAAATAATAAAATTAAAATAAAATAAAATAAAATAAAATAAAATAAAATAAAATAAAATAAAATGATGGGATAGGCATAAACATTAGACATAGACAGGATAGACATTCCCATTCCCTAAGGGAGTAAGAGAGTCATTGCAAGGAATAAAGGGGTCACTAGTCCCAGGTAAGTTTGAAAAACATAATGAAAAATTCTGTTAAGTTTTAAGGGCTGTGAATAATACCCTGTCTTAATGCTCTGCCCACTAAGACTCCATAGGCTTCTGTACAACCAACCTGCAGTGGCTCTACCCTTGGAATCATTATTACTTTTTCCTGAAGGGTAGCATATGTTTGCAGTTGCAATTTCCTGCTTGAGTAATTTTGGAAGCCCAACAGCTTTCTCTCATTATGTCCTGTTTCTGTCCCTTTCAGTCCAAGTTAGCAGTGTTCCTGCTGATATAAGATTCTCAAAAGACATGTGGGTCTCTCATGTATGTCACAGGGTCTACAGTATTAGATATTTCCTGGATAACCCCATCACTCCTGCCTTCTACTCAGATGATTGAGTGGATCCATGAGTTACACCCTAATTGTTTCAGCAAGTTAATCCAGCCATACACTCGGTCTTCTCTCTCCAGAACACACTTTCTTGATAGTGAATTTCCTAACGTTAGCATCCTTTGAAATCTGGATAGACCAAGAACTTCCAAAATCAAGTGCTGGCTCCTTTTTCCTCACAGCTTCTTCCTTAATTTATCTCTTTCCTCTAGCATTATACTAAGCAGAAAGAAAATACCAGCCTGCATCTTCAGTACTTTGCTTGGAAACTCTTCTGCAACATATTCAATTACATCATTTACAATTTCTGTTTTCTCCACAACTGTAGAGCACAATGCAGCCAAGTTTTATACCACTATATAACAATTCCTCCAGTTATATATAAAATTCCTTCAGTTTCCAATAATGTGTTCCTCTTTTCCTTCTGAATCTTAACCAGAATTGCCTTTTCGACCAACTGTCTCCTCAAGGCAATCTAGATTTTTCTACTATGTGCTCAGATTTCTTCTAGCCACTACCCATTACCCAGTTGTTATATACCCAGAGATGGCCTCTGTGCATTGTCTTCTATGTTGTTTACTTCTTAACAGCAGACTGTGACTCATTAACTCAAAATCCCACCAGTGTCAAACTCAAATTTTCACACAACCAACTGTTCTAAACTTACCCCAAATAAGCAGATTTTTTAGCCATGTATAGCTTGCCTGCTTTGCTACCCCATACAATTACATACACGTATTAGCCACAGACAAGATAAAGACCCTAAAGTGCTGAAACTCTTCAGAACTCTCTGACCTAGAGAATCCTTCTGTTGGGCTGCTGAATGACCTCACCTCTCCTACCTGCCAACCCTTACAAGTTCCCTTGCCCTCTTCCAAGTGATGGCCCCCACCTGTGGCCTCTGGACAGTCTCATGCTCAAACTCACCAAAGCATTGCCCAAATAAAGGCTGTTTATTAATCCAAGTTATATTTTTTCTTTTATCAAGCATGCTTTTGACATTATGATTAAGAACACTTTGCTAAATGCCACATCATGAGGATTTGCTTCTATATTTCTTCTACAAGTTTTATAGTTTTTGGCTTTACATGTAGAGCTGATCTATTTGCATGAATATTGGTATAAAGTGTGAAATTTAGTTGTTTTCTTTTGGAAGGTTTTTTGGTTTTTTGTTTTTGTTTTTGTTTTTTTGGGTTTTTTTGGGATATGAACATCCAATTGTTCCAACGCTATTTGTCAATACAACTGTCCTTTCCCTATTTAATAATTTTTATACTTTTGCCAAAAATCAAATGGTTTTATTTCTATGGGTCTATTTCTGTATTCTCTATCCCGTTCTTTTTGTCAATTCTTTTGCCAATACCACACTGTCTTGATTGCTGTAGCTTCATAGTAAGTCTGGAATTCAGGTAATATAAGTTCTCTAAATTTATTCTTCTTTTTCAAAATTGTTTTAGCTACTCTATTCCCTTTGTCTTTCCATATAAATTTTGTAATCTAGTCTATATCTACAAAATATCCCCCTGTAATTTTGATAACTGTGTTATATCTATACATACATTCAGGAACAATTGACAATTTTCTTATATTGAGTATTTCAATCTATAAGTAAGGCATATCTCTCTATTATTTAAGTTTTCTCTGATTTTTTTGGTCAGCATTTTTGTTTTTAGCATATAAATACTACACAGTTTGGTTAGATTTATTCATAGGCATTTCCCCTTTTTGTCAGAAACTTCTTTAAGTTTAAAAAAAATTGGTATCTAATAGTTCATTGGCAACATGCACAATGATTGTTTTGTGTACTGACCTTATGAAGTTGTGTTCAGTGACCTTGCTTGACTCATACATTTGTCCTAAAATTTTAAAAACAAATTCCTGGAAATTATTTACGTTGGAAATAATGTCACCTACAAACAGGGACAGTTTATTTCTTCCTTTCCACCCCAAACATCTTTAATTTCTTTTGCCTGCATTAGTGAAATGGCTAGGACTGCCAGGATGATTTTCAATAATAATAATGAAAGTGGACATTTCTGCCTTTTACCAGTCATAGGAAACATTTAAGCGCAGCTCTTTCTTCCCATGGATCCTGTTCCTGTACTTTAATAAAGCCATTCTTTTTGCACCAAAAATATCTCAACAATTCTTTCTTGACAGTGCATTTCCAGACCCTAAGCCACATCAAATCACATTATTTTGGTGCCCAACATGCAGCCTGAGTCTTCTCATCTGGACTCCGACCCTCAGTGCAAACTTGGAATATAGTGTGACTGCTAACATGCCTTCTCATTGCCGTGAATCTGTGGAAGACCTCAAACTTCTCTTCAAATGACAATGAAGGACTAGAGCATGTCACTTGGCACATGGAAGCTCTTAATAAGTACACACTCAAAGACCTAAATTACACTCAAAATAGCACTTCCCTATTAAATACTAAAGTAACACAAATGCTTAGTGCAGTTTTTGTTGTTTTTTGTTTTTTTTTAATTTTTTTTTTCAACGTTTATTTTTATTTTTGGGACAGAGAGAGACAGAGCATGAACGGGGGAGGGGCAGAGAGAGAGAGGGAGACACAGAATCGGAAACAGGCTCCAGGCTCTGAGCCATCAGCCCAGAGCCCGACGCGGGGCTCGAACTCATGGACCGCGAGATCGTGACCTGGCTGAAGTCGGACGCTTAACCGACTGCGCCACCCAGGCGCCCCAGTGCAGTTTTTATAAAATAAAATGGCATTAGATATTTTAACTGCTGCACAAGGTGGAACATGTGCTATCATAAAAACAGAATGTTGTGTATATATTCCAGATTATCACAAAAATGTAACAGGATTGTTAAAAGATATAAATACTCCAATTGGTGCTTTATATGATCGATCTGTCTCTCTCTCTCTCTCTCTCTCTCTCTCTCTGTCTCTCTTCTTTAGTGATTAAACTCCTGGAGTGGAGGAAAATTTTGGTCAATGATGAAAGGCTTTTTTTTTATTGGGCTTTATTTTCGTCATAATATTATGAGGAATAATAATAATATTAACCTTATATTGTTTTCTTTTCCAGTGTCTCCCTGCCTGGTGCCTAGACTACTTCACTGCATTTGGTAACTCCTATATATAAAAATTCCCCAACTGACCAATGTTGAGCCATAGGTAGGGACAACTCCATGCCCCTACTCAGCAGGAAGAAGTTAGAGAAGATAAGACTTTCCACTCTCAACAACCTTGAAGATTTAAGAGTCAAAATTGTTCAGAGGGGACTGACGAGGAGAACAAAGGCAAAAGAAAATGTAGATAAAATTAAATCTCCTTACAACTTGCAGCACATTGACAAATACTTGAGACAGGCAGAGTATGACATTCCTCCAGGAACTCCCAACTATCTCAATGCCTTCCTAGAGGGGAAAAAAAAAAAAAAAAAAAACCACACCTTAACTTGACAATAGTCAGCTATACTATAAGTCTTCTTTAACATATGAAAATCTTTTTGGAAACTTCCTTTATCTCTACCCCTCCCAACTTAAAAATATAAAACCAATCACTCCTCACAATCCCAGTGCTGCTCTTTCTGTCCAGGGGTCCTGTCCTTGTACTTTAATAAAACTACCTTTTTTGTACCAAAAAAAAAAATCATAGGAAACATTCTATCACCAGCAAGTACAATATTAGCTGCAGATTCTTTGTAGTTGTCTTTTATGAAAAGTTCTCTATTTCCAGCTTGCAAAGAATTTTTATCAAAAATGGATGTTGAATTTTATCAAATACTACGTAAGGATCAAGTGACACAATTATGTGGATTTTTCTTTGTGAAATTGTTAATAGGGTAGATTAAGTTGATTAACTTTCAAATATTGAACCAGCCTTGCATTTCTTGGATAAATCCCATTTTTCTTTAGTGTCACTTTCATTTTCTGGATGGTTGGATTCAACGTATTAATATTTTACTGGGGACTTTGTGTCTATGTTCTTGAGACCTATTGATCTGTGAAATATTTCGGTTTGGTTTTTTCCCATATTTGTCTTGGTTTCAGAACATTGTCTCATAAAATTAATTGTGATATATTTCCCTCTCCTTTATTTTCTGAAATAAATTGTGTAGAATTACTGTTAAGTCTCCTTTAAACATTTAGCACATTCACCAGTTAAGCCATGTAAGCATGGAGATTTCTTTTTCAGAAAGATTGTTTTTGTTTGTTTGTTACTATGATTTCAGCTTCTTTAATAGTTATAGTACTGTTCAGGCTATCTATTCCATCTTGGGTGAGTTTTGGTAGTTTGTGGTTGTCACAGAATTGACATTCATCTAATCTCATAGATTTGTCCATCGTTTTATAGTCAGCCTTTTCGTTCTCAGTCTTGCTAGAGGCTTCTCAATTTTATTAATCTTTTCAAAGAACCAGCTTGTGTTTTCATTGATTATAATTTCTATTTATTTTTTAAATTTCTTTTATTTCTATTCTTATCTTTCTTATTTTCTTCTCCTTCTTTTGGGTTTATTTTCCCTTTTCTAGTTTAAAGTAGAAGCTTAGACTATTGATTTGAGACTTTAATCTTTTTTAATGTAAGCATCTAATGTTATAAATTTCCTCCTAAGTACTTCTGTCCCATAAATCTTGTTATGCATTTTTATTTTCCTTCATTTCAAAATATTTTCTAATTTCTCTTAAAATTCCCAGTTTGATGCATGGACTATTTAGAAATGTGTTTACATTATAAGTGTCTGGAAATTTTCCTATTTGTTTCTTGCTTACTATCTTTCTGATATCTGGTTTTTCCTTAGTAACCATGTACATATGGAAAGAAGTATTTCTACTGTTGTTTGGATGAGTGTTCCAGAAGTTAAAATTAAGTCCCACTGTTTGATGGTGATGTTCAATTATTCTACACCTTTGTTTATTTTCTTTCTATTCATTCAACTATTACTGTGAGAGGAGTTTTTTAATCTGCAATATAACTGTGTAATTGCTTTCACTTTTGTCATATGTAATATAAAGCACTGTTATTAGGTGGATACAGATTTAAGACTGTGTGAATTATTGATAATGTGTCCCTTTTATCATTATGATAAATGATCATTTTTTATCCCTGGTACTTTTTAGCTATGAAATCTATGTGAGCTATTCACATAGTCACTGTAGCTTTCTATTGATTAATGTTTTCAGGTATTATTTTTTATCTTTTTAATTTCAATCTATGTCATTATATTTGCAATGATTGCTTTGTGATAGCATAAATTTGGTTAATGTTTTTTTTTTTTTTTTTTTCTTATCCATTCTGACCATGTTTGTATTTTCTATTGATGTGTTTAGGCCATTTGCATTTAACGTGATTAGTGATATGTTTGCATTCAGGCCTACCACTTTATTATTTCTTTTTGTTCATTTATCTGTTTTTTTGTTACTCTGTTTTCCCTTTACTGACTTCTTTTGGGTTATGTAAACATTTTTGGGTATTCATTTCAATTTATCTATTATGTTTCTGACTATCTCTCTTTGCATAGCGTTTTTAGCAACTGCTCTAAGGATATAAGATAACTAGTCATCTTTTCACAGTCTACTTAGAATGAATATTTCACCAGTTGAAGCAAAATATAGATATATTACCACCACAGGTGTCTCTTTAGTCTCTCCCACAATGAAAATTCCATCAGAAAATGTTTCCTCACTTTCAGTGTGTTGAGTTGTGGTAAGATATACATAAAGTTTACCATCCCAACCCTTTTTAAGTGTACCATTCTGTGGAATTAAGTTCATTCACATTATTGTGCAATCTTTATCTATCATCAGAACTTTTTCGTCACCCCCAAATGAAACTCTATACCCCATTAAACTGTAACTTCCCTACCTTCTCCCCCAACTATTCTACATTTCTTCATGAATTTGACTGCTCTAATTAACTCATATAAATAGAGTCCTAGCATATTTGTTCTTTTATGTCTGGTTTATTTCCCTCAGCATAAGTTTGCCAGATTCATCCAGGTTGCAGCTTATATCAGTACATCATTACTTTTTAGGGCTAAATATTATTCCATTCTCTGAATATAAAATAATTTATCCATTTATCAGTTGATGAACATTTGGATTGTTCCCACTTTTTAGCTGTGATGAATAATGCTGCTGGATGACATAACTCTATGTTTAACTTTCTGAGAAACTGTCACATATTTGGTAATACTTGTTACTGTCTGTCTTTTTTTACTAGAGCCACACTAGTGTGTGTGATGTAGCATTTCATTTAAGTTTTCATTTGCATTTCCCCAATGAATAATAATGTTTAGCATCTTTCCATATGATTATTGGCCACTTTCTGTCTTCCTTAGAAAAATGTCTATTCAAATCCTTTGGTCAATCTTTCATTGGGTTATTTAATTTTTTACTACTGAGTAGTAAGAGTTCTTTCTATATGCTAGATATAAGACCCTTATCAGATATACGATTTGCCAATTCGCAACTTATCTATTTTTTTTCCTTTGTTGTTTGTGATTTTGGTGCCATGTCATAGAAACCTTTCCCAAATCCAAGGTCATGAAGATTTTACCCCTATGTTTTTTTCTAACAGTTTTCCAATTTTTGCTCTTACATTTAGATCTTTGATCTAGTTTGAGTTAAATTTTGTATATGGTGTTATAAGGAATAATTATATTACTTAAAGTGAGTTTTTCTGGTGATCAGTCAGGTACGGACACAAAATAAAAGCATAGAGAGATGTATATACTTTAAAGATATTTCTTATACTCACAAAACAGTGAGTGATAAGAGAAAGACATGGGGCTATGTGGGAATAGCTCCCAGAGAGCTGGTTTAACCAAGCAGGCTTGTATTTTTCTCTAAACACATGGAATATGGTACTCCATAACCTTCTGGCCTCCACTATTTCTGCTGGGAAGTCAGCTCTTAATCTTATTGAGGTTCTCTGATAAGTGACATGTCATTTTCCTCTTTCTGCCTACAAGATTTTCTCCTTTCCTTTGACTTTCACCGTATTTACTATGATGTGCCGATTATGGGTCTCTTTTCATCTATCCTACTGAAATTCATTGAGTTCCTGGATGTGTAGGTTATTGATTTTCAACAAATTTAGGGATTCTTCAGCTATTATTTCTCATTTTTCTTCCTCTTTCTTTTTCCTTCTGGTGATATTACTACTACTATACACACTTTGGTACACTTAAGTATGGAATCCCATGCTTTTCTCAGGCTCTGTTAATTTTTCTTCCTTCTTTTTTTCTCTCTGTTCATCAGCTTATACACTTTCTATGAATTTATACTGAAGTCTACTAATTATTTCTTCTGCCAGTTCTAATCTACAGTTAGGCCTTTCCAGTGAATTTTTTTATCTCCATTATTTCACTTTTGAACTACAAAGTTTCCATTTCTTTTTTAAGAAAATTTCTATCTCTTTCCTTATATTATTTGATATAACATTGTCATTATACCTCCCCTTATATTAGTCATGGTTTCCTTCAGTTCTTTGAACATAGTTGTAATGGGTACTTTAAATATTTAAACATTTTAAATATTTTTCTGTTCAATCTGACATCTGGTCATTTTCACAGGCATTTTCAGTTGCCAACTTTTTATCCAGTATATGGGTCATACTTACCTGTTCCTTTTCATGCCTTGCAGTGTTTTAATGGGAACTAAACAGTTTAGACACCTCATTGTAGCAACTCTGGGAATTAGTTCCCTGCCTCAGGTTTGTTGTTATTATCCTCCCTCCCAAATATACACATAGACACACACATACAATATTAAGCCTCTGATGTTCTGTGATTAGGGTGGCACGGCCTATAGTTACTCTGGAATGACAGTGGAACAAGTAAGATTCTCTTCCACATTTTCCTGACCACATCCAGGTGCTAAATTCTAATAATTCCTGGAGTATTGCCCTAATGTTTTCAATAGCGCCCTCACATTTTCTAGAAATTAAAAAAAACAGTCCTAAAATTTGTCTGAAACCACAAAAGATCCTGAATAGCCAAAACCATTCTGAGAAAGAAGAACAAAGCAGGAGGCATCACACTTCTTGATTTCAAACTCTATTGCAAAGCTATAATGATCAAAACAGTATAGTGACAGCATAAAAACAGACTTATAAACCAATAGAACAGAATATAAACCTATGCATATACTTCATCTAACCTTTGACAAGGGCGCCAAGAACACACAATGAAAGACAGTCACTTCAATAAATGATTTTGGCAAAACTGGGTATCCACACGCAAAAAAATGAAATGGACCACAAACTTACACCATTCACAATAATTTCAAAATGGATTAAAGGCTTAACTGTAAGACCTGAAACCTTAAAACCACTTGAAGAAAACATAGGGAAAAAGCTTCCTAACATCAGTCTTGGCAGTGATTTTTTGGATATGATACCAAAAACAAAGGCAAGGAAAGCAAAAATAAACACTGGGGCTATATCAAACTAAAAGAAAATAATGAAAAGATAAATTAAAAGGCATCTTATGAAATGGGAGAAAATATTTGCAAACCATCTAGCTGATATTTGATCAGTAACCAAAAAGAGAAGGAACTCATCCAACTTAGTAGCAAAAAAATTAATAATCCGATTTAAAAATGAAGAAAAGACCTGAGAAGATAGGTACACAAAAAAAAGATGCTTAAGAGGCAAACACATGAAAAGATGCTCAACATCACTAATCATCAGAGAAATTCAAATCAAAACCACAATGAGATATCACCTCACACCCATTAGCATGGCCATTATCCAAAAAGAAGAAATAACAAGTGTTGGCAAGGATGTGAAGAAAAGGAACCTTTGTATGCTCTTGGTGGGAATGTAAATTGGTATATCCATAATGGAAAACAGTATGGAGGTTCCTCAAAAAATTGAAAATAGAACTACTATAACATCCAGCAATCGTACCTCTAAGTAAATATCCAAAGGAAACCATCAGTATCTTGCAAGATATCTGCACTCCCATGTTCACTGCAGTCTTACTTACAATAACCAAGATATGGAAACAACTAGAGTCTCTGTCAATGGATGAATGGATCAAGAAAATGTGGTACACACACAGACAAAAAAGAAAAAAAAAAGGAATATTATCCATCCATCAAAAAGAAGGAAATCCTGCCATTTTTGACATGATGAACCTGGAGGATATTATGCTAAGTGAAATAAACCAGAAGAGAAAGACAAATACTGTATAATTTCACTTAGATAATTTTAAAAAGATCAAACTTGAGGCACCTGCCTGGGTCAACCAGTGGAGTGTATGACTCTTGATCTCAGGGTTGTGAGTTTGAGCCCCATGTTGGGTGAAGAGATTACTTTAAAATAAAAACTTTTAAAAAATAAAAAAATAAAAAAATAAAAAAATTAAGAAGGCCAAACTCATAAAATCAGAGACTACAATGGTGATTGCCAGGGGCTGTTGGCAGCAGGGGTGGGGAGGGCGGGTGTTGCAAGTAGGTGAGAATAAGGAAATAGGGAAATGTTAATCAAAGGACACAAACTTATAAGATGAATAGGTTTTGAGGATGTATTGTACAGCATGGTGACTACAGCTAATAATACTGCATTGTATACTTGGAATTTGTAAGGAGAGTACATCTTAATAAACATTCTCACCTAATTAAGTAAGTATATAAGGTGATAGATGTATTAATTAACTTGATTATGGTAATCATTTCACACTGTATATGTATGTCAAATCACCACCTTACATGGCATAAATATATAGAATTTCATTTATCAATTAAAACTCAATAAAGCTGGAAATAAAGGGAAAAAAAAAAACAGGAGCAGAATTCCTCTACAAACTAATTCAATCATATTGTAGCTCCTTGGAAAGAATAGTTTCTGAGTTCAGTGTTTGATCTCTGTGCCAAACCCAGGAGGACTCCTCCCAACTCTTATTTCCAAGTTCATTCGTACAAACTAGCTGGCTTACAGTCTTGGCTATACTAAATCCCCTCCAATTACCTTTTGTCACAACTTATACTGTTGTATCGTTATTGTTGTTTTTAAGCCATCTCTGTGCCCAACAGGTGGCTCAAACTCACAATCCTGAGATCATGAGTCACCTGTTCTACTTGCTGAGCCAGAGAGACACCTCACAACCTATACAGTTCTTGAAAGTCACCCTTAGGTTTAAACTTCACTACTCTATTACAAATGAAATCAATTCTTTCAGGAAGAGATAAGTAGCTATCTGCTTCATGACTGGTTCCCCCCCTCCACCCACAGGCAAAATTTCTGAACTAGGTCTCCTGGGGTAGGGCCAATGACAAGCTTCTGAGTGACACCAGGGCCCCACGATTCCCAAAGCACCATACCCAAAGTAGAACCTCTATTCCACAAGTAAGGCTTAGGCAGAAGAAGGAAGTTCTGACCTCCTGACCACACTCACCTGAGACAGGTAAGCTAGGGGCAAGATTAGAAAAGCAGAAATCTTGCTCTTAATTGAAAAAACAAACAAACAAACAAGCAAAAACAAAAAGAAATCCTCCAGTTAGGATCTGGAGGATAAAGTGAGCCCTATGTTCTTGGTTGCAGCAGTCTGCAGTTGAGTCTATGCCCCACTGAGGTGGTAAGAGGCAGGTAGGAAGTGCTCTTGGTTCAAATACCACAGACTTTAATTGATCCTACCAAATTTTCATAGATTTTCTTGAATAGACCTTTCTTCATTTGCTATTTGCCTTCAGGCAGTCCTTTAAAGGACAATTTTTTGTATATATATAATTTTCACTAGTTTCACTGGGGGATGGTTCAATAGAGCTCCCCATTCTGTCATGTCAGAAGTTGGTCTATTTCAGTTACCTGTATTGTTTAGTTGTATATAGTACTTATTAAAGTATTCATGCTTGCTTCTCACTAACTTTTCTAGAGTTAATTTGTTTCTCTCCACTGAAATAATGACTGCTAATTTTTTTTTTCCTAAGTAACGTATTTTTTTTAATTTAATAATTTAAATTCAAGTTCATTAACATACCACGTAGTACTGGTTTCAGGAGTAGAACCCAGTGATTCATCACTTACATATAACACCTAGTGCTCATGCCACCAAATGCCCTCCTTAATGCCCATCACCCATTTAACCCATCCCTCCACCTACCTCCACTCCAGTAACCCTCAGTTTGTTCTCTGCATTTAAGAGTCTCTTATGGTTTGCCTCCTTGTTTTTTATCGCATTTTTCCTTCACTTCCCCTATGTTCATCCGTTTTGTTTCTTAAATTCCACATATGAGTGAAATCATATGAAATTTGTCTTTCTCTTATTTCAAAACTTATAATACACTGTAGTTCCATCCACATTGTTGCAAATGGCAAGATTTCATTCTTTTTAGTCACCAAGTAATATTTATACCACATCTTCTTTATTCATTCATCAGTCAATGGACATTTGGGCTCTTTCCATAATTTGGCTATTGTTAATAGAGCTGCTACAACATTGGGGTGCACGTACCCCTTTTATTCAGCATTTTTGTATCCTTTGGATAAATATCTAGCAATGCAATTGCTGGGTCATAGGTAGCTCAATTTTTAATTTTTTGAGGAACCTCCATACTGTTTCCCAGAGTGCCTGCATCAGTTTGCATTCAGTGACTGCTAGTTTTATTATCAGTACTCTCAATTTCTCAAACTCTTAGCTTCTAGAAATTCAGAAATGAGGCTTTTGTTTGTTAATATCCAGAGTGAACACTGAAGACTGTGATACTAGTTATAATATTTATCTAAAATTAGGGAAGAAAATAGGTGTCTCTACCACTGTCCTCTTTTATCATTTTATCTCTGGGTTGGTTAATTCAGGTTTAGGAGGAAAGGACAGGGATGGCAAAGTTGGAAAGAGGAAAAGTTACCACAGTCTGAAGTCCACAAAGACTCTGAACTCATGGGGAGAAGTTAGTAGGACTTCCTGTTGCTGTGAGGTTGATATGTTATGAGGTAGTCACCTTTTGCTGAAGCCTGGCTGGCTTCCTTGAAAGTAACAGTCAGCAAGTGACTAACCAGGCCTAGCAAGACTGATCCTGACACAGGAAGCCACAAAATGATGAGAGACCTGGGGATGCCCACAGGAAGTTCATAGGGCGTACTCTCCAATTATTCTAGGTCTTGGCTTGCAAAGTCTGCCAAGACCTCAAGAAATCTTTCATGAGTGCCAGTAGGAACCTTTCAGCCAAAGTGCTGTGAAAGATGATTCTTAAAAACTTGGATGCTTACGTTTGCAAAGCCTGTTTTTACTCTCAGTTGAAAAAATGTTTGCGGAGAGGGTTCTCCGAGAATCTTATTTATGACTAATAAAAACTGTGTGCTGATTATTCTCCATTTGTCTCCCTGAGATTCAGTCTGCATCCTTCTATGCCTAGCTCGAAGTCCTCAGAAGCTGAGCCGTGCAGACTCATCACCATGTTCCAACACCTTGCCACCTAGTTTCCTGTTGGGTTTGGCCAATGGAAGATATCAACATGAAACTGGAATGTTTGAGAAGAGAGAGACTGGCATTCTTTCCTGCTTCCTTTTTGCTATACCACTTGCTCTCTGGCAGTAGCTGTATCTCTATTTCACTGGGCCACTCCTTCACAGTTGTAGTCCAGAAACACTAATTTCTCTCCAAAGAGTTTCTTACTAAGCTGTTTCTGTATGCTTCATCATCTCATTTGTTCCCATAACTATGCCCACATCTTTTTAAATAGTCTCTTCATTTGGACTGAATTCTGTTTCCTGCTGGGTCCCTAACAATTACTACATTTTAAAACCTATTGGGGTGTCTGGGTGGCTCAGTCACTTGAGCATCTGACTCCTGATTTCAGCTCAAGTCATGATCCCAGTGTCCCAGAGATCCCATGTCCCACGGATCCCATGTCTCAGGGATCTGGCCCCATGTTGAGCTCCATGTTGAGCATGGAGTTTGCTTAAGATTCTCTCTCTCCCTCTGCCCCTCTCCCCAACTCATGTGCTCTCTCTCATGAAATAAAATAAAATAATAAAGCCTATCTAAGCCTCACCATAACCCTGCAAGATACTATTAATATTATTTCCCATTTATAGATTAGGACATATGATTTAGACAAGTAAAATGCCCAAAGTCACACATCTAGTAAGTATCAGACTTGGTATTAAAACTCTAGTCCTGGGGCGCCTGGGTGGCGCAGTCGGTTAAGCGTCCGACTTCAGCCAGGTCACGATCTCGCGGTCCGTGAGTTCGAGCCCCGCGTCAGGCTCTGGGCTGATGGCTCAGAGCCTGGAGCCTGTTTCCGATTCTGTGTCTCCCTCTCTCTCTGCCCCTCCCCCGTTCATGCTCTGTCTCTCTCTGTCCCAAAAATAAATAAAGGTTGAAAAAAAAAAAAAAAAAAAAATTTTTAAAAAAAAATAAAACTCTAGTCCTAACAAAATCCATGTTCCTGTTTCCATTTAAGTTTGCAAACAAATTCTATTTATGCTTTTTTCCAAAGATTAATTTTATTTAAATATAAACAAGGTTTTATATCAACTGTTTTATGAATATATCAATTAAGCTTGAGCCCTTATTCTGAAGCATAATTTGATTAAGTTCACAAATCACTAATTCAAGTACAGTATCCCTAACTGATAAGCTCTAATAACTATAATGAGAACAAAAGACTCTTATTTAAAACAATGATAAAACCTGATAATCTGCTTTTGCCTGGTGCTAATTTTAAGTCTTCTTTGCCTTTGACTTTTTGGCAGACACCCTGCATTACAACTCCATTACCATTCCTAGTTCCCTTATCCCTATCTTTCTGCACTTTAGAGGCTAATTTCCCCAGACTCCTTTGCGGGTATCTGTAGGCAAGTGACACAGGTCTGGCTAATGAAAAATGAAAGTTTTTCCTTTACTGATAAAAGGAAAGAACTATTTTTCTCTGCCCCTGTCCCTTTCTTCATGCTTAGAACAATGGTGTGATGTCTGGATAATTATAGCAGTCATGTTGTGACCATGAACCAGTATAAGAATGCCCCAAACATTTCATAGTATATACTTACACTAAAAAGAGTACTATAATTTTATATATTATATACAAGTACATATGCAATAAAGAACTGTTAGACTTAACTTAAAAATTTTCATTCCACAAACCCTCAAACCTCTGACTCTTGTTGTTGCTTTATTAAATATTGGGTAGATGAAAAGAATATTTATAAAATAATACATGTCATAAAGAAAAACAATACACTGACCAGCTAGGTAATCGGCACTCAGACTAAGAAAAAGGACAACCTCAGAGGCAAGCTTTATCCTAGATTTTATGTTTATCTATCTTTTGCCATTTTAATAATCCCTATGCTTTCTTTTGTTCATCTTTATCCCCTTTGAAAGGCTAGGAATCAAGACCTTTAGAGTTCTTTCTTCATCCATGTTGCTAATATATGAAACACTTTGGTCCCAACACACTGTATGAATTAAATTTTAATGTTTATTTGTTTGTTGAGAGAGAGAGAGAGAATGGGGGAGGGGCAGAGAGAGAGGGAGACGCAGAATCTGAAGCAGGCTCCTGGCTCCGAGCTGTCAGCCCAGAGCCCAACGTGGGGCTTAAACTCACAGACTGAGAGACATGACCTGAAGTCGGACGCTTAACCGACTGAGCCACCCAGGTGCCCCCCAACACACTATGTTTTAAAATTCAGTAGACAGCCTGACGGCTTCTCTCCCCTCTCAAATTACAAGGCAAAGAGAATGGTGCAACATTAAAAACAGCAGGTCTTAAAGGTTTTCTTTATGTTGGTAACCAAAAGCCTTAGGGAGGACTGAGTTCATCTTTTCAGAGCTGGTTAGATGAACAGAGTACACACAGGATGGGGAGAGGGTCTTACAGTTAGGGTTGGGGGGTGGTCTTTGTATTCAGAGAAGAAACTTCAACTTTGAGGTTTCTGAAGGGGTTCCCCGGCCCCTCCCTCCGCTCAGTCCTAGTCAGGCGGACCCCTGCCCGAGCCTCCCTCCTGAGATCCTGCATATGCTTCCTTGCTAAATGACTCTTCGCACCGTTATCTCCTCACGGGATACATCTGTTGGGTGCCTTGCATCCTCAGCTCCGCTTTCATCTCTTCATATCTCAACACATTGTTTCCTCCAGTCCTGGTGCCAGGGTGGAAGGGAGCCATCCCGCCCGGCCGCGCTCAGGGATTGGCAGCGAATGAATGATTGGCAGCGGGTATCTCTGTCAGGGCTTTGGCATGCTGCAGAGTAGAAGCCCTGTGCTAATGAATGCCATCTACACCTACCAGATGTGCCACTGGGTGACATGCCAGATCTTTTACATAATGCCATTCTGCCGGACAGGAGACAGCTGGGGGAGGGGAGTATATTTTAATGTTTTAATGCCATGGAGTCTTTTTTTTTTTTTTTTTTAATTCAGATCTCCCGCCACAGCAGATGTACCCAATCAGCTCCCCTTACACTAGGCTAAAACCTATGGCTGAGGGCATCTCTGGAGAGCTGGAGTTCCCTGAACAGATCCCTTGGCTCTCTCCTATACTCATCACACCTTTTTCCTTCCTTGAGTTTGCTCGCCTCTCCCATTCAAACTCGGGAATTTTTTTTTTAAGTTGAAGATATAAAAACACTGGAAGGATCTGAAATGAAAGGGGAGGAACCACACTTCCTACCCCTCCCCCATTCTCTCCTTCCCTATGCTAAATGTCCAAGAAGAGTTTTCTTCACCTCATCCCCTTCCTCTTCCACCGTCCACTGGAAACTAGAATGTATTTGTCCCCAAGGGTGATATCCTATCAGTGACTATCCCACGTCCTGAGTAGTTGTCTCAATGTGTAGGTGTCCAAAAATCCACGCCGTTGGAGAGGAATGTTTCCTGAAGTGGGATGAACAAAGTGGGAGGGAAGGGAAATGAGAAAAACACTTCTGACGGACAGCGGGTGTGTTTTGGCTCCCCACCCCACCCACCCCCACCCCGCCCAGCTCTCCACACTCCCGTCCCGGGGGAAACGGCTGAAACGGGGATCGGAGGAACTGCCTACTGGGTCCCCCGCTCTTTCGCTAGACCTGCCAATCGAAACCGCCCCGAAATTCGGGGGCCTTGGCAGGGGCAGGCCTCTGCTCCTCCTCCCCAAGGGCCAAACCCCTCTCTCCTTCTCCGCCACACACGCAAGCACTCAGGCCGCTCCCGCGCCGCAGACTCGCGTCCTTTGCCCGCCTCGGCCCGAGCCCCGGCCGCCAGGCCCCTTCCCTCGCACCCGCACCCCTCCCGCTGCCGAGGCTCCAGATGGCGGCTCCTCGCGTCGGGCTCGAGGCCCCCAGACGCCGCCCAGCAGCAGCCGGCGGTCGCTCCCTCCCTCCCTCCCAGCTGCTGCAGCAGAGACCAGGATGGACTGCTTTGAGAGGAGGGCAGGCTCCTGCACAGGCTCTGATTGGGACGGGAGCCCCGCCGCGGAGGGGCACGCGGGAGCCGCGCTCACGGGGAAGCAGCTTTGCAGGCCCCAGGTGAGGAAGCCGCGGCGGAGGGGGCAGGAAAAGACGGGAAAGCCGGGCCACTCTCGTGGCGCCCTCACACCCACTCTCCGTCCCTGGCCTTCCTCCTCGCACCACCTCCCAGTCCTGGCCGAGCAGTAGCTGGACCGGAGCACCCGCAAGACCGCGGGGAGCGACCGTGCAGCTGCCAGGAGGGGGCGCCCAACTCCCCTGAGCCGGGGCTGGAGGGCGGGCTTTGCTGGGGATCCCGCCGCAGCCCAGTGGGAGGCTGTCTCGGCGGGCGGAGTGCCCCCTTCTGCCGGAGAGCGGTAATGTCCAGCAGCTGCGGCCGCCCCCTTCCCCATTTTCTCCTCTTCTTCCTACCACCCTCTCTCGCTTCCTAGTTGCTTCTCTATTTACTTTGCCTGCCAGGTTCCGTTCCTACCCTCCGTGTCCCTCCTTCCATTCTGGAACCTTCCTCTCCTTCCTTCGTCCCTGCACACGCTCGGGGAAGGGTTTGTCTGCCCGCGGGGGGATGCTGGGGAAGGGGATGCATTTCAAGCCTAGACTCCGGCTCCTCTCCACAGATACTCCTCTGAGTGCCCGACACAGCAGCCCTGAGACTGGCGGCAGGGGTTGAGGTCATTCTCTCACGGGCCAGGGCCGGGCGACTCTTTATTTGCCGGTGAGTGACGCGTCCGGGAGCAGCGCTTCCCCTGAACCGGGAGTGGGGAACGAACTCCTCTCACAGGACAGATGTATGAAGTTCAGAGGCTTGGTACTGAGCCCCTTTCTCCCACCCAAAAGTCAGCCCACTCGAGGGCATCTTCCCTTTACACATATCCCTAAAAACCCCAAGTCCGTCCCCCGGGACAGTTCTCACAGCTTCCTCCTCCTAAGCAGTTTTGCCGGGTGCCGGGACGGCACTAAAAGGCCACCGCACCGGGCGTCTGTGCCCATCTGAGGTCCTCTCTAATCCCCCGTGCTCTGGCGCGTGCCCGCAGACCCTCCTCTCACCCCGGCGACGCGGCCGATGGGCATTAGACCCCCGAGAGCACGTTCCGTAAGCTCCCAGCACAAATCCCCTCGGAAACATTAATCACAACCACCAGTGAATGCAAAATGTGTGCCCGTGCCGTGTTTGCTTTTTAATCCCGAATGTAATTCTGGAAAGCAGCATCAGAAAGGGGCTCTATTAATCCCTTACACGAACAAATACAATCTCTGACCTACTAGACTTGTTTTCCTGCAGTTTCACAAAGAGTTAGCCCCACTCACTAGAGGAATGTTCAAAGACTGGAGAACTGTGAGAGACTTGCCAGGCATTTATGCAATAACGGGGTGCACTTCAGCCAAAAGGCGTACCTGTAGGACAGTGGAATCACTGGCCAGGGATCCCGAAATTCTGCAGGGGCAGCAGCAGAGTATGTCCGGGGAGGGGAGAGAGTGGGCTGGGCAGCAGGCACCTAGAGAGTTTGGAAGCCCGGGAGGAACCCCAGTTCTCTCTCCTCCACAGGCTTGGGACCCAAGTGACCTAATCTGAGGGACTACCTCCTCATGAAGGCGCTAAAGCAGGCAGAAGGGCTCACCCACAACATTCAGGGGTCAGGGTTTGACCCCCTGAGGCCTGTTCCTCGCACTTGAGATTTCATTCTCATGTCCAATTAATCATATCTCCCTTCTCCCATTTTGATCAAAACCATCTTCCAGCCCTTCATCATTGTAATTTGCACCATTGCCTTTTATCTGCGATTAATTAGGAAATCGAAGAAGATAACGGAGGGTCGGGTCAATAAATCAGCCGTAGGGACAGACGGATGGACAGACGGTTGGGTGGGGGGTACTGTGTGGGTGGGGCACTGCCAACCGAGCCCGTTTGGAGCCGCGATGGGCTGCGCCGGAAGGGGTTAAGGCGCTCGTGGCGGGCTGAGTGGAGCCTCTGCTCTGAAATAACCCCAGTGGGCACAAGCAAAGACTTCTCACTGTACTACCGCAGTGGAGAGTCTCCTGAGATTTTTTGCTTTTCCTGTTTGAGTCTAGAAAAAGAGAGAGGAGGGGATTTGGGTGGGGTGAGGGTGGGATTCCTATTCCTGTCAAAGGGGCCTCCCTCCTGGCAGATGAACAGATTTAAAGCTGGGTGTTTTTAGGCTGGGATCTATTGCTTCTGAAGATCAATAGATTTACTTGTGCATCCTTTCCTTCCCTCTCCACTTGTCTGCCAGTCTGAGGGAAAGTGAGAGGAAGGGAAGGTGGAAGGGAGGGGGAGGAAGAAAAAGAGAGACTGAGAGACTCTGTTCTTATGATCATATCACAACTCCCTAGCCAAAGAGAAAAGCTTGTAACACGGCGTGGCTCCCTGCTCTCGCAGAGGCGCAGGACGGTTCCTTATTCTTTTCTCCCTCCATGAAATCGATCACGCCTCCCAGACGGCTGAAGGAGGGCACTTTGCCACTCTTCACAGCTTCGCCCCAGCCTCTTTAGCTTTCAATTGAAAACCAATTAAAGGTTTCTATAAATCTGTTAGCTCCCCTTTTATCTGGGGACCCCTGATGCATGCGATACTGCCCTTTAGATGCCTCTTCCGTGTTTTGTTTTACAATTGTTGTATCAATATAATGCGGCCTTTCTTCTCCTGTCTCTATAGATACAGATACACAAGGAAAACCAAAGCTATTCAGTCTCCTCATTTGTCCAGCAGCCTAACAGTGGTGCCCTTTCTCTGCTGCTGCTTTCCCTGCTTCGGGAGCAGCAGTTATGGTAGAAGCAGATGGCTACTGATTGGGGGAGCTTTGTGGCTCTAATACTGAATACTTTATGGAAAAGGACTTTATCATGCTTCGCTGGGCAGAGGAACAAGGGGGTGAGATTTATGGCCAGGAAAAATAAATCTTTTCCAAGTTGTGGCTCCTTCTCACCAGTTGTCTCCTTTGCTGGTGGTGGGAGGGGGGGGTCAAAACACTGAGGAATTGGTTTTATTTTATTGTATTCTCTTTTCCGCTAACATCACTTCTTAGTCAGTCTGAGAGGAGAGGAGACTAAGAGCCAGAAGGTTATGAAATACCTTAGGTGACTGTTGCTGCATCAGCATTCTCTGCCCTCAGGAAAAAAGCAGAAGGGAATGGTCTTGAACGCTGTCTGGGGCCAGGTTTTCCCGGACGTCCTGTTAGTTCCTGGGTAAAACATCATCCTCCATTATCCTATTCTCTATAGGGAACAAAAAAGGATGTAAGTGCTCCCATCCGAAAAATCAGAGGAGGTCACTGGTATTGAAGGAGTGGGGCCCTGATGAGGCATATGGTGATGTAGGTATGCTCCCCACTCTGAAAGGGTCTGAGCTGCGAGGATGATTAAGGGATGTCTGGGAATGACAGTTTTGGGGCTCCTCATTGAATTTTCAAGCTTTGGGGAATATAGAGATTCCAACACTCCGCTGAAGGTCTAAGGCACCCCAGGATGACTGACCCTTGCATCTTTTCTCTTTTCAACCCCTCACCTGAGTTTTACCTCTCTTGAGTCAGGTATGCTCTCTGTCTGTTGCAGGAATGCAGCCCTTCTCCGTATGCAGTAGGCTGCACCTTTACTCCTCTTGCCCCCAAACCTGTTCCCTAGAGCAGTGCCACCCTCTCTTCTACCCCTCCTTTAGGTCTCCCCCTCCCAGGGGCCACGACTAAAGACAGAAATGCTCCCAACTTGCCTACTGGCAGCTGGGCACAGAGACACGGAAGCCACATCCAATCGTGGGTCTCCCATTCCACATCAGACCCCTTATCTTCTTAACATTTGACAACGACATTTTCTACTCAAGAAACGTTTGTTGAGAATCTTTCATGTTCCAAGCTCCTTTTCTCTGCCTTTCCTATTATTTTACCTTGTCCCTAGAAACTGAAGAGGAGAAGCTAGGAGGAAGGAAAGGCATGCAGCTTCCGGCCACAAGCTAATTCTAACCAATTCTGTGGGTACTATCACCCCAAATACCCACACACACCTTTGTGCACTGTTTCTCTCTGAAAATGAGGGAAAGTGAAGCAGGAAAAGCAAGATTTAAAAATTACATTTATCTAGATTTCAAAGTGGCAAGCACTGAGATACTTTAAGTAATTAACTGTTGGGGCTCCTGCTGCATGCTAGGCCGAATGCTCTGCCAGGCTTATCACATTTAATTATAACCCTCTGAGTCAAACGCTATTCTCTCTAGTTCACAGATCCCTTTCCTTCACAGGAAACAGACGCACAGAGAGGCTAACTCGCCCAGCAAGAAGTCCAGCTGGGATCTGAACCCCGGCTTCCTCTTGCCACCCTGTGAGATAAATGTTGTTTTTGCTATTTTACAAATGCGGGCACTCAAATTCAGAGAGGTTAGGTGATTCGCTCAAAGACACAGAGCTAGTAGATTCCTAATAGAAGTGTTTAGGAAGCCAAATTTGGAGCTCTTAACCACCACCCCTGGGATCCTTCACAAGAAAGAGCAATAAGGAGCCCACAACTGACCTCGGTCACCGGGCCCCGGCCTGGCCGGGAGATTTCCCAGAGCTCGAGGCTACAGGCGTGGGGGCGGACAACGCGCCTGCTCCAGGCCGCGGCTGCGCGAAAGCGGCGGGCGGCCCGGGGAGGAAGCTCAGCACTGCAGCCCCGGCCCCGAAAGGGGCTCCGTCGGCCTTGCGGCCCATAATGCTCCGCGCGCAGCCCGCGTGCGGGCGTCCGGGGCGGGGCCAGAGGCAGTGGGAGTGAGAGAACTCGCTGTGTTCGAAGTACCCCGGGCAGCGGCCCACCTCGCTCCCCAGACTTGGGTGTGGAGGGGACAGCCGCGGCTGCCCTGCACGCTCCAGAGCTCGCCCGCTGCTGAGCCGCCGCCCTTCGAGGCAGAGAAGGGGCAGCGTCGCTCAGAGGCCCTGAGCCCCGATCAGACCGGCGGCGTGGTGCCCCGGGCTTCTCTGCCCACCCACACTTTGGCTTTCTGGCTGCAGCTCTTGAGTTAACCCGCGAGGCATCCCGTGCTTTTTGTCCTACGTGCGGGGTCGAACTGCCTCAGCCTTTGCTGCCCTGCGTTTCTAACATCCCTGCGTTTCTAACGTGGCGCCGCTATCAGTTCTAACGAAAGGACCCCCTGACGACTGAGGGATGGAAGTCTAATCAGCCTCCTGGCACAAAAGTGCTGCCTCTTCCGTAAAGGGGAGGAGGGAATGGGGATTGCCGCCCCTGCTTGGAACATTCGGGCCCTTCCTTCAGTAGCAGCGATCCCTGAATACCTGAACAGATTCTTCCTGCCTCTATCCTCCAGTACCTCCTTCCGGGTTCCCTAGAAACTTCGAGAATTCCTGTAGCCTTCGCTGAGTGGCTTTGAAAGCGGGTGCACAAGTCCCAAATTTTTTAAAATGAAAACGCAGGCAGTGTTACTAACAGTGGCAATAGCCCGCACTGAATTAAGTATTTAATATGCGCCAGGTGTTGTTCTCCGCACTTGCTAAGTATCACCTCGCCCCTCTCAATAACTTTATGAATAGAATTTCCTTTACCACTCTCGGTTCTCAGATGGAGGCCTGAAGCACAGACCGGTTAAATTACCTGCCCGAGGTCAGGGGCCAGGATTCGAACCCTGAGAGTTTAGCTCCCCTAGTGGAGCTGGGGCCTGAACCTGAGTTGTTGGTCCTTCTTGGGTCAGTTCTCCAGACTTGTGAGTCAAAAGAATGCTCCCTAATAAAGGTATTGCGACCTCTCTGGGATGTCCAAGACTGAAATGAAACTAACCCCGGCTCTTGGAAGTTATCCCTTACCATCTGCTCAGAAACTGGCTTTCCAAAAGTCGTTCGCCCTGGTTTTCTGTCCTCACCGCGACCCAGGAGGCAGCTCTTTGCAGATTTAGTTTGCTGAGGAGGAAAACCAAGGCTGAGAGAGGTCACCGGCAGCCCTGCATATATGAGATAAGAATGCAGACCCGTGCCTCTGGAAAGGGGGTGGGTGCATGGCGCCTCTGGAAAGGGGGTGGGTGCATGGCGGGCGGGGAGACACTGCCTACCAGAGCACGTGCGAAGCGGGCTGGGAGGAGGGTGGTGGTAAAAAGAGCATTGCTGTTCCCTCGCGCCAGCCCTCAGGATGCCTTTCTACGAGGCAAGTGGCGCCTAGCAGGAGACAAGGGCTGGCAATAATTCCAGGGAGGCAGCAGCACACTGGAGACTATGGAACACATGGCGCTTCCTTCCTGCTCAGTCCAGGGCGTGTCTGGAGCACACCCAGCTCACCTCGTGGCCTCTTCTCCCTCCCACCCCCTCCCTCACGTTCATGGTTTACGTGAGCTGCTTCTAAAAGAGAGATCCCCTGTTGAAGGTGGCAAGTCTTGTTCTGTTCAGGTCCTGTCTAGTGTGAGGCTCCATACTCTTTGGTGACTCATCCCAAACATAGTGGGAGCCGTGTCTTCCCTTCATGATACTGTCAGGGTAATCTCCTGAGTCTCTCCCAGGGTGACCTTGTTAGCCCACATTGAGCCCCATGTCTGTCATTGGCCTTCTCTGCACTCAGCTCTGTCGCTGTGCTCTTTACTAAGACATGGACACCAGGGACTCCAGACATCAGAAATTGTCTGCGTGTAGCAGGCATAAAGCATGGAACCAGCCACACTCTCAGTAGTACATTGACTTTCCCCAAGATATTTTCACACATTCAGATGATCCCCACTTGTCTGAGACGTTAACTTCCCAGAACCCCAGGTAAACTGACTCTGCAATGTAGATAATGCTATGAGGCATCTGATCACACACACAAGGTACTAGATACTAAAATCATATGTGGGAAATCTATTCTTTAGAACTCTATTCAATTTGGCTTCTCCTGGAACAATTGCTCTTCTATATGACTTCGCACAAACTATCTTCTCCAGAACTATCCTACGTGAAAACATACAACAAGGAGCACCGCCTACTTTGTGAACTTGGAGCCAAGAAAAATGATAGTCCTGAATGTTTTTTTTTTAATTGCTACCCTCAACAATATTCACTCCCAACCAGCTTAAACACACACACACACACACACACACACACACACACACACACACATGCTAGAGAACCATATCTGATTAGATATAAAAATTGTTCAGACCTAAACTGAATTCTAGGCCTTTGGGAAACCTCAACATCCAGGTCTTTATAGTCAATATGTTTATTTTTCTTAGGATTTTGTGAATAATTTATTTTATATTTCTGGATATTATTTATTTTTAAAATATGAATTTTCCTCAAAACTTTAGAAGAGATTATGAATTATATCTTGGTTATGTTTATATTATATTACCAGAAGACTATCAAATCAGTCTGGGAACTGTCCTTTCAATCAGCAAGAGAACAAATATAACTTTCAATCTCCTTGCATGTTATTTCTAATATTTGGTAATGTATCTACAGTATTGTTTATAGTAGTCATGCAGTTACTGCTGTTTGTGACAAGTTGATCTTTGAATTCTCTAAGATACCACTTCTCCAAGTATTAGAATTGAAGAAAGACTTACATTGGTAGTTTTTAAGTGCCTATGATGCTTGAATCAAAATCATGAAAGATGGTTTTCACTCAAACAGTCCAATATGTTATATGACCAGGGGAGCAGTTTAGGTATGAGAGCATAGTTTGTGAAGAAATCAAACTATATTTCCAAGGCTCTAGCAAAGCAATATGATTTGGTGCTGTGTGGTTACTGACTGATATCTATTCCCCCAAATCTTTTTCCGTTTTTTTCCCCTTTATTTGCCTCCCTTTTCCTCAGAGAAAATCAGATGTCTGCCTCTCTCTTTAGCCTTCAGGAAAGTATGCCATGGACAGATTCCAAGCTAGAAAGTCCTGGGCATGTGTGCATTCTTCCTAGACCCCCTTCCCAGGAGAGGAATGTTTATGCTGCTCATCCCCCAGCAGCCCAATTGAAAATCAAAGTCCATACCCCAGAGAACTAGCTGGGATCAGATGCTAGGTATTTCTCCTAGTATTAACCCCGTGTAAGTCAATCAGAACCTGTCTTTTTAACTCAGGAATCATACACAGCCTAAAATAGAGAGATAAAGAGGTG
The DNA here is from genome assembly GCF_018350155.1 of Leopardus geoffroyi. Lineage (NCBI taxonomy): Eukaryota > Metazoa > Chordata > Mammalia > Carnivora > Felidae > Leopardus > Leopardus geoffroyi. The sequence continues at coordinate 140,003,334 of NC_059327.1, read as the reverse complement.
AGATTCAAGTACTGAGTGTTGGGATAATGTCCCTTCTCCTGGCTGCGTAAAGAAATTTGATGTAGGACCTCTCAACGTGGTGACATTCCTAAGGCCTAGAGTCAGTCTTCTTAAAATCTGATGCTCTCTCCCATTTGAGACCGCTCCACAGCCCTTGGTCCCCAGTCTGCCTGGAAAGCTGAGATCAGGGAGTGAGGAAGCTTGGAGTGGTGACTGTGGCCCTACTTATAGTTCCTTCTGTCCACCCTCCTCCTCCTGCTGAGACCTATTCAAGCACTGTGGTGTCTGAGTCTAGGAAGGACATTGTAACCTACAGATTTGACAAAACTGGGATAGTCCTTGCCAGCTCTCTAGATATTATATGGGGAGTGGTATAAAAGCTGGGAGAACCTAACAGGTCAGATGCTGGATATTGGATTTGGTTCACAGGTTACAGTCACACAGGTGAGCATGAGGCACTGATTTCAGATTTGTGGTAGTTGTCTCCAATATTACCTCAGTTGGCCAGCCCTGCTAAAAGTCATACTCAGAAGCTAGTAAGCCAGTTAACTAGGACTCAGATCCAGGAGAGGAAATGAATTACACAAAGTCCTCAAAGGCTATCCAGCTCAGAGCTGAACTCCCAAAAGAAGGGGAAGGGCAACCTGAGATCCCTCAGAGTTATAAGCTTGAGAAAGGTAGGTTATAACCATAATGAGAATAGTTGTAGTAGAGCAGCAGCATTAAAAAACAACCCTATTTATTGAGAAACAGGATGAAGCAAGAAAAATGTGAGTCAGGAGTAATGATCTCTGAACTTGAGAGACTGGAGACCCTCCTCCCAGGCTACAGAATTATCCATCCTTTGAGAGTCTGGCTATCCCTGGACCAGCCTGGCAAACATTCACTCCTTTATCCCTGATGAACCATCTATAGTACTTAGGCAAGGAATAGACCCAAACTAAGATTGCCATGTACACTTATACAAAACAAAGTGCCCCCCATCCCTGTAAACTTTTACCCAGTCAGCAAGTCTGCCTCTTCTTGTCTCTGAGTTACCCCTTAGAACATTTCTTATTCTCCAAGATAAGGCTGTGTAATGCAATACCCTTCCATGAAGTTCCATTCTGTACCTCCCCCCAACACTCACAGCCCCATCCAGAGACTTCCCTGTGTGAAATTAGTAAGTGTAGGAAAAAGTCTCCACAGTCTGTTTCATTGACCATCCTCTTGTCTCCCAGTGCATTTTCCCTCTTACCATGAATTGCTTTTTTTTTTTTTTTTCTTTTTTTGGCAACTGAGACTTGCTGGTGTAGTGCTTTGGAAATAGGATTAGAGGGGGATGGACCAGGACTTGGAAAGGAAGAGAGAAAGCAAAATAATGTGCTTTCATTCTTAAAGGGTAATAATCCTCCTGAGTGAGTTATTCTTGGAGACTTCACCAGCCTCCTATCAACTGAAGTTGAGGTATTTGGGGGCCCCATTTCTCTACCCTGGGAGGAGAAAGGGCATTTCCATTCTAATACTCTCTAAGAATCAGATTTCCTTTCTTACACTTTCTCCACCCTCTCACTTAGTTCATAAAAGGCACCACCTCCGGAATCATTCATCAACATCTCTCCAGCCTTCTCTTCCAAAACAATACTGCAGTTGTCTACGTGTGTGTGTGTGTGTGTGTGTGTGTGTGTGTGTGTGTACCATAATTGCAGGAAGCCTTGCTAAGGCAGAGCAAGGTGAACATACCTTCACTCTTCATTGTTGTCTCTCTAATTATTTAATTGGAAATAAAATCCCAGGGAAAAGAGCTCCAAATATAAACCCATTGTTCCATGTGAATTAGATCAAACTATTGACTGAGATGCATTTTTATAATACTGTTTGCAACTGAATAAATGCCTCAATCCTTCATTTAGTATCAGTGAATTCCAGGAAGTAATAACGCAGAGTGATTTCAAAGTAGTTTATGCACCATTTTAGCCCATAAATTTCTAGGGAAATAAAAGTAATTTCTACATTTTCTTTACATCCTATTAATAATTGTCATTAAGACCATTTATATTACCGGGCAAAATGTGCACCACTCAAAATACTGGAAAACCCTCAAAGTAGGAATGCTGAGCTTAATCTTACCCATAGTTGTTTTTTGCTATAGCAGTCATTCAATACATAAGATAGAGAGTTGGTTGGATTCATAGAATGTTAGAAATTCTTTTATTTGGGATTTTAATTTGAAATCAGTAGGGGAAATCTTAATTAGGGGTCAGAAAAGTGGAATTGAGAACAAGTATCTGATGACCAGATTCTCAATACATCTCTCCCCTCACTGATATATAGAATCTTAGCTATTTTCTAGCTTGGGATTTGGACAGTCAAGCTCCCCACACCCAACTTAAGTGTCAGAAGCATTTTTTTTTTAATTTTTATACAAACTGGAGTTTAGGTTTCAGAACTTCAGAGGAGACATAGTCTAAGTGTCCTGTATATTTAAGAAAAGAAAGGCCAACGGAAAGAAAAATGTTTTCCACTTAGAGTTTAAGGTTATCTAAGTGCCCACACACTGAAGTGGATGCTTTTATATTTACAATATGTAGGAGAATTTTTTTTAATGGAATTGAATGGAGAGATGACTCTTCCTGGGAAGGAACACTTTCTGTTCTCTGCATAACAGCAAAAGGAGGCTCCAAGGAGTGTTCTGATCAACAGTTTAATGGAATAAGGGTCTTGGGCACTGCACACACACACACACACACACACACACACACACACACACACACTGTCACTTTGTCAGGCTGGAACACCTCTCTAAGAGACCACAACTCTCTTTTGGCTACTTTTTTATCTTAACTTGCTGTTGTTAACATCTGTGCCCCTCCTGCCATTTCTTTTTCCTTTTTTTCTCTGAATTCACTTAAGTGTCTGGCCACTATTCTTCATCCCTGCAGGTTATCTTCCAGATGTTTGAGGCATTTTTTTTTTGACACTTCTAATTCTTCCACCCTTTTTTAAAACAAGTGATAGGGGAAGGAGAGATGCTTTCTTGACAGAGAGGCAGAGAGAGAGAGAGAGAGAGAGAGAGAGAGAGAGAAAGGATATATGAATGAAGCATCCAGTCATAAGACAACTAGTGGCTAAAACACTCAGATTCTTTAATATGGACTTGTGAAAGCCCTCAACATTGAGCTTTGGTCAGAGTTGCCCTTTACCACAATGTTTAAAAGTGTTCATACATGCATAAAATAAATGATAGGTTAAGATAAAAGACAATTCCCGTTTAAGAAGCTTTGAAACTCAGTAGCTAACCTGGAAATTCCCCTCATCCTCCCTAATGTATAGGGTTTTGCCTAATATATAGGGCTTTTGCAACCCTTCTTTGCCGGAGTCCCAGTTTACACCGAGGCAGGCGCCCGGTCTGATCAGAAGAACTCGGAACTTGTTTCTGGGGGGGGGGGGGGGGTCGGGGAAGGGGGCTAACCAAGACTGGGTGGAAATGGCTGTGGGTGGGTAGGGGGAGATAGACATTAAGAAGAGAACTCACGTAGTCGGAAATTACTCCCACATTTTTATTTCTCCTCGGCAAAAACCTTCCCTGGCCTCCTTGGACTGCGGGTGCGCGAGGAAGGGCACGTTCTTCGCTGTCCCACGGGGAGCCAGAGGGAGGTCTCGAAGTTGAGAGAGGGTCAAACACTGTATGCACCTTTCCTTTTAAGGTACTCTCTGATAACCCCCAAACCACTTACCTTATTGCAGCCTGGATTAAAACAAAAACAAAAACAAAAACAAAAACCGAGGCTGTGTCCTTCCTAAGTCGTGGTTCTGTTCGGTCCACTTAAGCCGGCTACACAATCTGATTCATCCTAAAGCTAACATACTGCCCCCTTTCAAAGCGGTGGTGTTGTGGGTGGGGCTGAGAGAGTGGAGCTGTCTATACACTAAAGGTCTTTCTTCCCTTAGGATTTGGTAGTTGAAAGGTGAAAGAGAACCCTGAGATCCCCCAGCGAAAATGTGTTGCGGCCCCTGTGGAAGGAGTCAACTTTCAGGCTGTTAAAGTCCTCAAGTCATTAGCTTCAGCTGCTGCACTAAAGGGGCAAGCCAGCGCCTCTAAGTGGCTTAGCGCACAAACGAGGCTCCCGAGACGGCCGCGGCAACCCCATCCGCTCTTCCACCACCGGCTGCACGTGAATTGCTCTCCGGAGCCCATCTCGGTAATAATTTTTACTTTGACGACCCCCCTCCGAGGTCTTAGAACACGGGCCACCCCCAACATGGGACCCCCTCCGGGACAACCAAGAGCTTGCCAGGCAGCGGAAGAGCTGGGACTGCTTGAGCCTAGTAACCTGGATTCTTCCCACCCTTCTCCCCCTCACCTCTCCCCCCGCCCGGGTACTCGAGTTCTGGGACCAGAAGACCCCAGTAAGTCCCCTGCTGCGATCTGGTGGCATCCGCGCTCCAGCATCCTCACCCCATCTCTGGATCCGGGGGGAGACAGAGCCAAGTTCTCACCAAAGCGCATCCTTTCTGAATCTTGCTCGGAAGGGCATGGTAGGGTGAGCGCTCCAAGGGAGAGCTGGCGCCGTTTTATCACCCCCAGGCAACTAGCTGCGCAAATCAGCGGTGGCTCAGTGGCCAGAGAATCCCGAGGGGCTAATCCGTAACCCTCCTCCCCTTCGCCAAACTCAGACTCGGGAAAGGCGCGCGGGGTCCGTGCGCGCGCTGGGTGGCCAGCTCTCTGCCAGAGGTCCTCCAAGTGCCAAGAGAAACGGAGAAAGGCCCGCTCCAGGTCTTTTGGTACTCCCCTTTCTGACCTCGACACTGATTTCCCCCTCCTCACAGTCCCAGAGGGCCGAAGCTTTAGGAGGATGCGGGCCAGGCTGCGCCCAGAGAGGCTTTGCCACTTGGGGAGCTCAGGACCTGCGGGGCGCAGGCAGGCCAGAGAGACCGCTTCGAGGCAGGCGGCGCCGGAGGGAGCGCCCAGCCCAGCAAAGAGTTAAAGGGAGGGGACGTGGGCTGTCACGCGTCATTGGGCAGATTATGTGCAGCAAACAAAAAGTGTGTGTCTGCGTGCCAGTCAGTCACTGCATCGGGTCCATCTGTACAACTCTCTCCGCGCGCTCTCGCTGTCTCGCTCTCGCTCTCACCCCTCTTACTCTCTCCTCATCTCTTTCACCCCATCTCTCCATCTCTCTCTCTCTCTCCCTCTCGCTCTCTCTCTCCCTCTCTCTCTCTCCTCTCTTTAGGCACAGCCTACGAGACAGCAATACCAACACCTCTTGACATGGAAATGCACTGATACAATAGGCAAAAGAAGCACTCGATTGCCTCTCCCGGTTCCAGGTGGCCTTATTTGGGCGATTCGTTCCTGACCTTATTCCTGGTAAGTGTCCGTGCTTTGATGTGGGAGGGGGATGGGGAGGAAGGCAGGTTTGCTAGGGGAGAGTGGAAAATTTTGCCGTCCGGCTCGTCATCTACCAGAAGAGAAGGGATCTCTCCCGGCAATACGGTTATACAAAGGGAGGAGCGGGTGGGGAGCACTTTGCGGGAGAAGCGAGCGACTGGGGAACGCGCGGCCGCCAGACAATGCCTGCCTATCGGGAGGGCGAGCGGCCGGCGGCAGCCGCGGGCGCTCCGCGAGCCCCGCGGGCTCTGGGGAGGACCCTCCCCCCCGGACGCTGAGCGCGGGGCCTGGAGCCGGCGGCGGAGCTCTGAGCGGCTGGGTGCACGGGCGACCGCACGCCGGCCGGCGAGCCCGGGCTCTCGCCCAGCGGTTATTGTGGCCGGCTCGAGGCTCGTGGCGGCCGCCGCGGCGACGCGAACCCCTATTAGCGCGGCGTAGCGAGGATCTTTTCACCATATTGTTAGGTAGAACTGCATTTTAATGATTGCGTCCCTGCTGTTGCCCGAAGTGACGGGGCGACCTCCCGGCACAATGAAACGCTTGTGTGAAAGAGACTTTTAAAAGGAGGAGAGAAATTGAGGCATAAAACGCTGAATTGAGGAAACTGAAAAGGAGAGAATAGGATTCCGTTGAAAAGGAGATGAGAGGTTCTGAAGGCTTTTTATTTTTTAACGTATTTAAATTTGCAGTTAGAGGTCAGAAAGGCTACGTGTGTGGGGTAAAAGATGCCCAGAGATAGATGCTGTGATAAAGTAAGTTTCTACTTTATGGATATTTTCTCTTGTTTCTGTCTGGCAGATACAGCCCAATACTTGACATTTGCCGGATGTAGCGGTGTGAATGGAAAAAGAGGCTGACCAAAGTTTCATGCTCTGTTAGCTGGAAAGGAAAAAAAAAAAAAAAGCTCTACCTTGTAATCACATTTGCAAGATTAATTGGTTAATAGACATTAGGATAAAAATGGACATTACTAATATTATTCCATAATGAACAGCTACTCAGGAAAAGAATTAGGTCTACTCTTTCCTGCTACTTAAATTATACAAAGCATACATAAATTATTGCCTATCTCAACGTTGTTAGGGAAAAACCAACTTGGGGGAGTCTTTTAATCAGTCAGAGTTAAGAAGGCAGTTAGTTCAAGGCCAGTTTAAAATTTAAATTCCTGCTTTGTTTTTGTTTAAAAATGACAAGTTTTGGAAGGGTGTCCAGTGGCAAAGGAAGGAAAATGTCTCTTTATGACAGTTTAATACAGAGCCCTCCATCAGGGCATTACTCTAAATTGCTGTGGATTAGTCGGAGAGCCCACAGAGGTCTACACAAGTGGGGCTGCCCCCTCTTGCCCAGACAGGGTCATATCTGGGGAAGGGAGATTTCACCAGTCACTGCACACACAGTATTTCAACCAGGGGACACTTCAGGCCTGCCCTGTACCTGCTACTTCATGAGGTACATGCAACTCAATCCACCCCCTTGTATAACAAGGTAACTGGGATTCACCCTCATCCATAAATAAGCATGTCGAGAAAAAAATAATTACCTCTGCTTGCTGCTTTTAATTAAAGCCTCGGAGGGACAGTGTTGGATTATGGTAATGAGCAGACATACATCCCCTCTTGTAGGCTGCAGAGAAAGGTTAGCTGACACAGAATCAGTGGCCCAGACACTCCACTTGAAATCCATTCGCCATGCTCGGCTGTCTCTGCTTGCTCACTAAGGCTGCTCCCCTCTTTGGAAGAAAACAAAACAAAACAAAACAAATCAACTCCTGGCCACTCAGTTCAATAAACAAGAAGAGAGGAGAAGAGCTTTCTCCCAAGGGTTGAAAGTTATTTTCAGTCAGGAATCTATATGCTAGTAAAAAAAAAAAAAAAAAGAAAAAAAAGAAAAGAAAAGAAAGAAAGAAAGAAAAAAGAAAAAGGAAAAAGAAAAAAGAAAAAATCCTATTGTTCTCCCCTAATCTGGTCCCAAATCCTGGCCCATCCTCCCCCAAGCTGATGCAAAAACCCGATCTCTCTTTCCTAGCCCTGTTTTCCTTCTGGAGAGCAGTGCACTCTGAGCTCCCACTCTTCCAATTATTTTGAAAAGCGAGTGAGGGGTGGGAAGGAGAGGAAAGTACTCCTTAGTTGTCATTTTCAAAATGCTCCAGACTTAATCTGCCACTGGCTTTATTTTGGAAATAAAGGCTATGCAAAAATCAGGCAAATTCAAGAAAATTTTGTCTAAGAGTTGAAATGTTCTGCCTGGATTCATAGAGGCAAAAGGAATAATATAAATTGTTTCCTTGTCCTGTGTATCTGTCTCCAGTGATGGAGGATTCAGGCATCCAGCGGGGCATCTGGGATGGAGATGCCAAGGCTGTCCAGCAATGTCTAACAGATATTTTTACCAGCGTTTACACCACCTGCGACATCCCTGAGAATGCTATATTCGGTCCCTGCATCCTGAGCCATACTTCCCTGTATGACAGCATAGCTTTCATTGCGCTCAAGTCCACAGACAAGAGAACAGTCCCTTATATCTTCCGGGTAAGTCTTGGCCAGTGGTGCACAGGGTATGAGGGTAATGCCCTGTTGAAAACTGACTAAGAATCCTTCAAATGACAATCTGAGATAGGTTCTGAATGTAGAAAGTGAAATAATGTGAGACATCCTATTTAACAGATCAAAACATTAAAAACAGAAAAACAAAAATTAAGCTCAAATTATTGGCAACTGATTTCTGGAATAAATGACAAAAATTTGATTCGGAGTACCAGGTGTATCTAAATTGCTGCCTCATGGGGCGCCTGGGTGGCGCAGTCGGTTAAGCGTCCGACTTCAGCCAGGTCACGATCTCGCAGTCCGTGAGTTCGAGCCCCGCGTCGGGCTCTGGGCTGATGGCTCAGAGCCTGGAGCCTGTTTCCGATTCTGTGTCTCCCTCTCTCTCTGCCCCTCCCCCGTTCATGCTCTGTCTCTCTCTGTCCCAAAAATAAATAAACGTTGAAAAAAAAAAAAAATTTTAAATTGCTGCCTCAGTCCTAGGCTCTCCTGGTGATAAACACAACTTCCTTAACTTTGGGGCAGATTTCAACCAGGGTTGAAGCTGTTTGCATAATAACTACTCTCTGTAAGTTCTTTTATTATAAGCATTGGCTGCATTTGTGTTCCAACCTAGGAGGCCTAGTTTTCTCCTAAATGTTACTCTTTCTAGTAAGCTAGCTAGTACCCAGAATTTGTATTTAATAAAGATGTTAATGGCTTGACAATAAAACAGCATTAAATTTGTATGAGTTTCAAGATATAATTCTTCTCTCATTCTGTCTTTCCAAAGAAAAACTATTAATTGTTGAAGGCAAAATTAGGAGGATGAATCAATGCCACAGAATAATTTCTAAGATCTAAACTTGCTTTTTTAACTTCCAGAAACAGACAAAATCCCTCACACTTGTGTAATGTGAGATAATTGAGAAGTGCATTCTCAAGAGGTTAATACTAATTTAAATTGTAAGGAAAAATTTCCTCACCAATATGTGAAAACCACAGTTTCATCTATATGATTGATACAGTGTTTCAAAGGACGGTTATCTTGCCTCCTGGTTACAAAAACGAAGATGGGTGCCGACCTGGGTCTTGGTTAAGCTTGAGCTCAGATAATTCTCTGGAAAAGAATAACATAGAGGAAATGGTCCGGTTCCTCTGGCTTCATTCTCTCACAGGAGTCTCCCCCACCCCTCATCCCCATCCCCTACCTCCTTGTATTCTTTCTTTTTTCCAAACTGTAGGTAGACACCTCAGCAGCAAATGGTTCTTCGGAAGGTCTCATGTGGCTGCGTCTCGTCCAATCAGCCAGAGATAAAGAGGAACAGAACCTTGAAGCCTATATAAAAAACGGACAGCTGTTTTACCGCTCTCTCCGCAGGATTGCCAAAGACGAGGAGTTACTAGTTTGGTACGGGAAAGAACTGACTGAGTTACTCTTGCTCTGCCCCTCTAGATCCCACAGCAAAATGAATGGTAGGTTGGCTCGCGACCTGCGACGGGGCCCTTCGCTAGCGGGGAAGACGCAGGGAGAGGCGGGGGCTCCCTCGGGCGCACTGTCGTCTTTCCTCCCTTAGGGCGACTGGGCAGGGAAACTTCGAGCTGGGACAGATAGGTGAGGATGAATCGGGGACACTAGGCTTGATGACTGCACTCCTCCCCCGCGCCCCAAATCAGGAGGGAAAGTTAGATCAGGTCGGACAGGATACTCTTTTCTCAGGCACTCAGGTCCTGAGAGATGAAGGTGGATTTGTGAAAAGGGTGATGGCAAACTGGTCTGGAGACGATGCTTAGTAATCCTGTGGTGTGCCTGTGTGTGTGCGCGCGCGCACGTGTGTGTGTGTGTGCGTGCGTGCGTGTGTGTGGTGTTTTCTCACTAAGCAGGGTCGTCCCCTTACACATGCCTGGAATGCAGCCAACGTTTCCAGTTTGAGTTCCCCTATGTGGCGCATCTGCGCTTCCGCTGTCCCAAGAGACTTCACAGCGCTGATGCCAGCCCCCAAGAAGAGCAAGGCGGCGGCGTGGGCACCAAGGATCACGGGGGCGGGGGCGGTGGCAAAGACCAGCAGCCGCAGCAACAGGAAGCGCCCTTGGGCCCCGGCCCCAAGTTCGGCAAAGCCGGACCTATCCACCACTACCCGGCCCCCTCCCCCGAGGGCAGTAACCAGCCCGCGGCAGGCGGCGGCGGCGGCGCCAAGCCCTCCACGGACTTTCACAACCTGGCCCGGGAGCTCGAAAACTCGGGGGGAGGCAACAGCTGCTCCCCCGTCCGGGGCCTCGGTGGCGGCGGCGGCGGCGGCCACCAGGAGGCGGAGCTGAGTCCCGACGGCAACGCCACAGGCGGCGGCAAGGGGAAGAGGAAATTCCCGGAGGAGGCGGCGGAGGGGGGCGGCGGCGTGGGGCTGGCGGGGGGCCGGGGCCGCTTCGCCGAGCGGCCCCTGACCGCCTCCAAGGAGGACTTGGTGTGCACCCCGCAGCAGTACCGCGCCTCGGGCAGCTACTTCAGCCTGGAAGAGAACGGCCGCCTCTTCGCGCCGCCCAGCCCCGAGACGGGCGAGGCCAAGCGCAGCGCCTTCGTGGAGGTGAAGAAGGCGGCCCGAGCGGCCGGTCTGCAGGAGGACGCGGCCGCCGACGGCGGGGGCGCGGCCGCCGAAGACCAGGACGCGGGCGGCGGCGGCGGCGGCTCCTCCACGCCCGTGGCCGCTTCGCCGGCAGGCGCCGACAAGCTGCTGGCCCCGCGGCCTGGGGGCCCGCTGCCCGGCCGGCTGGAGGGCGGCAGCCCGGCGCGGGGCAGCGCCTTCACCTCGGTGCCGCAGCTGGGCGGCGCGGGCGGCAACGGGGCGGGCGGTGGCGCGGGCGCCGGGGCCTCCGGCGGAGCGGGCGGCGGCCAGGGCGCCGCGTCGGACGAGCGCAAGAGCGCCTTCTCGCAGCCGGCGCGCTCCTTCTCCCAGCTGTCCCCGCTGGTGCTGGGCCAGAAGCTGAGCGCGCTCGAGCCGTGCCACCCCGGCGACGGCGTGGGCCCCACCAGACTCTACCCCGCCGCCTCCGACCCTCTGGCCGTGAAGCTCCAGGGGGCCGCGGACCTGAACGGAGGTTGCGGGGCCCTGCCGAGCGGTGGCGGCGGCGGCCTGCCCAAACAGAACCCCTTCCTCTACGCCACCGCCTTCTGGCCCAAGAGCTCCGCTGCCGCCGCGGCGGCGGCCGCGGCGGCCGCGGGGCCCCTGCAGTTGCAGCTGCCCTCGGCGCTCACGCTGCTACCGCCTTCCTTCACCTCGCTGTGTCTGCCCGCGCAGAACTGGTGTGCCAAGTGCAATGCCTCCTTCCGCATGACCTCCGACCTGGTGTACCACATGCGGTCGCATCACAAAAAGGAGTACGCGATGGAGCCCTTGGTGAAGCGGCGGCGGGAGGAGAAACTCAAGTGCCCCATTTGCAATGAGTCCTTCAGGGAGCGCCACCACCTCTCCAGGCACATGACCTCGCATAATTGACACGGAAAGGACCCTAGCTTTCCACGCGCGCACAGTCACAGTCAAGCCACCTACAGGAAAAACACGCGAGGACATCCACCACCTCCTTGTGACCTGAAACATTGCACCCAAAGACAGACACACACACACATACACGTGCCACCCCAACCTTCTCATTGACCTGTTTACCCGAGACCTGCATTATACACGCAGACACACACACGCACGCACGCACACACACGCACGCACGCATACAAGACAGGATGGTGGATTTTTGATTGGGTGGGTTGTTCGAGGGGTTTTCTTTTGAATGCACGCATTTTCACTTTCCAAAAACAAAGGTACATTTTTAAAAATGTCATATATTGCAACATATTGATGCATTTGTCATACGTTTCTACTTAAATTATTAAGCACTTACGGTTTAGATGTAATAATTATATGTAAGGGCAAAATTTATTTTAGATATAAAGTAAAGGAGGAGGGTGAGATGCTTTCTGCATTTCTTGATGACAGTTTGTGTTCTTACAAAAAAATAAAATAAATAAAAAGGGGTCACCATTCAATTTAAGTTTCCAGGGGGAAGTGCATGTATCATGAAATGATTATGGACTTCAATGAAGAATGTCATCATTATGTAAATATGTATTTCCTTTTAATACAAAGTGTAATTTTGTGCCAGTGAAATGGAGTCTGAATAGTTATGTGTTTCTTTTATCCCTGGAAAGATTTATTAAACTTTATAGATTATCCAGGTATGTTGGATGCTTTGACAATAAATGACTATTTTCTTCAAAGCAATTATTTGGAAAGTGTTTTTAAATACTTGTTTTGTAGCTCAGGGCTACACTTTGAGTAGAGACCACCTATTTTCATTGAGTCTCTGAAGGAGGAGATGATAGCAAAAGAGGGATAATTAATCCCATCCCACTTATATCTATTCACCCTAAGCCGATACTGAGCCTAAAAGGGAGAAGACAAAGCTTGATTATTGTTGGGAAAATCTTTAGCTGGAAAGTGGTGGTCTTCTTCATATAAGGACAAATCATTTAGACAAAGATGTCTGCCATGAAGCTAGCCTGTCAGTGGGATGTCAGCATTCTTTTCAGCAGTAGGGTAATTAGCATCTTCACGAGTGGCCAGAGACAATTTTCAGGCCTGGATCAGAGAAGCCAGATGAAAGGGCCACTTTAATTCTACTAAGTGATGCCTACATGGAGGAGTATCTTGTCCTCTAGAATCCTTCAGCATTCTGTCACTACCTATTAGGAGGCCCAATGGGGGAGTTTCTTTAGAAACCAAGTTGAAATGACCATGATAGTCTATGTATTGCGGGGCTCAGCTTTCCCTCTAAAGGCTTGAGCAGCTGCACTGCACAGCCTTTGTGGGGTGGTAGTTGGGGGGGGGGGGGGGGAGGAACCAGTCCTGGAGAATTACCATACAGAGGAATCTGAGAATTCTCCTCCTCTTTCTGCTCTGCCTCTTATGAAAAGTCTCTCTGTACTCTTCATATATGGACAATTCTTAGTTAAGTTCTTCAGCAACCATTAGGTGCAAAACCAAATAAATGATGAACCTTTAGTTCTTACAGTAGCATGCATTTAATCCATTAATCCACAAACACTCCCCTAACAAATACTGCACTGGTTTATCTATCACAGGAGGTATTCTTTCCTATTTTTTCTTTCTTCACATCTTGCCAGCCTTCCCCTATGTCAGAAGGACATCTGTGAAAAAGTCTGAAGAATGAAAATTGCATATTGTCTCACTGAAGGCATTCAACGGTTCCCCCTCTAAAAAGATTTTAAAGCCTTCATTATCTTAAGGTGACCACAGAAAAAGTTATGATTAGGGCAGGGATCAAGCAAAGACCAGGGGTAGGGCAAAGAATTGTATCCACAGTGTGAACCCTGTTTGGCAGAAAAGTAGGTTGACTTTCTTATCATCTAAGTACTGTTCTGTGCCACATTACTCTGAGGCCTGTTCTCAGTTTTCACAGGCAACAGTTGGACAATGTGAAACACTAGTCCCCAGTAAAGTGGAATGAGAACAGACCAAAATTTCAGTTCTAACTGTTACTCATGACTAACATGACTCTGCATCATTACTGGCATCCTTTGATTTAGCTGCATCTTGGTTTTCTCATCTATACAATGAGTGAGGCGGGTTAAACTACTTCTAGCAATGGGGAATTATTTTTGCTAATGGGCTAATCGGGTCCCAATTAAATCTAAAGGGGAATGTGTAGAGAAAAGACCAAGAATGGTCATGAAGCAAATTCAATGGCAAGAAGTGAGAAAGGTATTTGGAGACAAATGAAACATGGGCCTCAGGAGATCCTTAAATCACAATGCTTGAGAGGCTAACTAAATTGTCCATACCACTGAGATGCTAGTGGATCTTCTGAGCAAAATATCTTTAAAACCAGCCCACCAACAAACAACACAGGTTGCTTGGGGCCTCACTTTCCAAAACACCCCCCCCCCCAAAACTTAAATGCCCCTATGTTTCTGTTCCAGTCGTCCAGAATCTCCTCTTCATCAGCTGGCTTTGTTACCTATTGGGGATTCAGAGATGAACTTAGGTCTAGAAAAAGGTAAGTAGATGCTGCTTTTTGTAAAGTCTGGAAACATGTAGTTTGAAGGATATGTGTAGATTTCCCTTGTGTTTTCTTTTGTATGATCGTTAATTTAGTCACACTCTCAGAAATAATGCTCAATCTTGGCTGAGCTACGGCCCAGGCAATGCAGGTAGGTGTGTTCACGGCAGATACTTGAGGGCTGGGCTCCTGTGGTGATCAATTTGCCCATGAGATCTTTTTGGCGGGAATTATTAGGGGAAGGGTGCTCAGAGCTAGTCTGCCTTCAGCCAAGACAAACTGAGAAATGTTTCATTTTAATGCTGCCTTTTCAAGCTTCCTGATGTATGTTAACTCTCTCCACGTCTGAACTTTCTCAGATGAGACTTTCTGAGATTCCATAGCCTCACCCATCTGCCCAGCTAGCCGAGGTCACTGAGGCCAGGGGCATAGATGTCTGCTCACAGCTGCAAAGGTAACAAGGTCACAAGGTCATGCAGGCTTGCAGCTGTATTGGTCAGCTGAAGTTCAGGCAGGTGGCCTGAGGTCACAGCCCTGAGACCGAAGGTTCTAAACACCGGGGAAAGGGAAATCAACCTGTTGCTGCTCCAGGATCTGCTCTGTCCCAGTCGGGGGCAGAATACCGGGTGCCTAGGGCCTTCGATCTCCAAGCGTGCTCTCTGAGCCGATTCCGAATCCCTCTCCTCTTTCGGCTTTTGTCAGTGGGGTAGGCTAAGGGCGGGGAGAGGTGGGGGGACGCCTGTATTTCCCAGGATCTGCTTGCAGGGTATAGTTTACGCCCATAGGCTGAGCAACTGAAGGGCCCCAGAAGACACGCAGATCCTGCACCTGTTCCAAGGCGTTTCAGAGGGGAGACCGAAACCCGACCCGCCGGAGAAAAGTGCCCAAGGTCCCGGGCCCACTTCTAGGTTATTCGGCTGTTGGAGGCCCAGAGTCTCGAGTTTTGCAGTGGCCGCCAATCGCGCCAGTTCCAAGCACCCGTCTGCCGCCGCAGTTCCGCGCCGCGGTGGACAGGGTGGGGATGGGAGACAGGTGTTCTAGCCTTAGTTCTGCATTTCCCACCTCCCACCCCCAATCTCTGAACTGCGATGCACCGCTTGCTCTCCGTCCTCTATTAAGTTTTCCCTCCCCTCAGCTTCTCCCTTAGGCGCCGTGACCAGTAACCGTCCAGGAAGTACTCCCCCGCCCATCCCGATTCCGAGGACCCGAGCCCTAGAGCGGCCTAGCCGGGTGGATCCGGAGCTTCCTACCTCTCGCTCTCTTTCCACCCACTATCCGTGCACACCCCTTTGACAGCCAAGACCTTGCGGAGAGCCAGAGACCGGTCCCCTGGGGCAGACCACTGCCGACTCACGGAGCTTGGGGCCAACGCGCGAGCAAGGATCCGGCCCCGGGAGGTGGGGGACGGGGGCGGGGGGCTAGATTTAGATTTTCTTTCTTTTTTCTCCTTGCCCAGTCCCGTGTTCTGAAATCATTATTGGCTCCTACCGTGGTGTCTTCTGTCTCCCCTTACCTCAATCCCTCCTCACCTCCATGTCTCAAGCATTTCTGAAGATTTGAGACATTCCTGGAGTTTTTCATAGAAGCCTGCCCTTGCTGATTCTCAGCCATCCAGGCAACCGACTTTTCTGGGAGCAGCACCAGCCCAATAGGAGACTTTACTGTCAATTTACTGGGTATTGAGGACTCCCCCACACCTGATCTGGGGATTCAAAGAGGTGGACACGTGCCAGTTCCCCCTAGACACACACACACACACACACACACACACACACACACACACACACACTTCTACAACAAGTTCTTCCTAGGAGAAGAAGCAGTTTGCCTGGCTTTTGAATTGATATGCTTTTGGCCTTGCTTGGAAATGTCATTGTCTTCCCTTGGAGGCGCAAAAACACCTCGCCAGGTGTAATAATTTTAGCCTGCCCAGAAGTTTTATGAACTGGGAATGGAATGAGAAGCTGGGCCACCTCCTTTTTCTCTTCCACATGCATTTTGGTTGACAGGTTGGCCATGAGGCCTAGAATGTTGAGGCCGGAAGCCATCTCTTAGACTAGTGGGCTTGAATGCCCCCTGACTTTGTAATCTGGTGGGGCAGGGAGAACAGACATTTTGACTCTCTACTTCACAGATCCCATCCCTAAGGGAACTTTAGTTTTTCTTTCTTTAAATTAGAACTTAAAACTTTTCAGGGGTGCCTGGGTGGCTCAGTTGGTTAAGTGTCCTACTTTGGCTCAGGTCACAATCTCGCGGTTGGTGGCTTCAGGCCCCAAGTTGGGCTCTGTGCTGACAGCTCAGAGCCTAGAGTCTGCTTCAGATTCTGTGTCTCCCTCTCTTTCTGCCCCTCCCTTGCTCACTCTCTCTCTCTCAAAAATAAATAAACATTAACAAATCAAAAAAAAAAAAAAAAAGAACTTAAAACTTTTCAGAAACACATCTATTCTCCAGTGGTGGTAGATGAGGAAACTGAAGAAAAAGTTCTATAAAGAAATTCTTTTTTTAAAAAATCTGTAGTATTAGAGGTCTGGTAAAGTGTCCTATGTAAATAGCTAACCTGGTTATACTCATTATTATTTACTTATCCCTTTTCAAGCTATGTGTGTATGTGTGTGTGTACTGAAATATATATGTATGCGTGTTTTTACACATGGCATATATATATATATATATATATTATATACACACATATATACTTACATATACCAGTGTACATATCCAATTTAGTACACACATACACAGGCACACAACAGGCAGGCATTGTTTTCAGTACTTTTCATTTGTCGATTTGGATTAATTCTCACAACCTACCCAAGAAGAAGCCTGCTAAGGGCTCCACTCTTTTGTGTTTTAGGATTGTGTGGTGAGTATGGCTGTCATCTTGGAACAAAAAGATGAATCTAATACATGGTAATGGAAAGAATAATGACTTCTAAGTCAGACGGCCTGCTCCAAAATTTGTGGCCTTTCCATGCATGCGTCTCAGTTTATTTTACTTGAACTTGTGAATAATACCACCTCTGGTCTTATCACACAACTGTGTCTTGAATAGCAAACCAAATCATTCACATAGAAGCTTTTCACTTATTATACATGACTGTCTTCCCTGTTGGTGAAAAAGATATGCTTTTAGCCTTAACTTACTTTCCTTAGGTGGTTAGGATACTTTATTACCTCTATAAGAAATCTTTTGTGATTTTAATTTCCTTCAGTGATCTTTGCTCATTTTTAAGCAGAAGTGGGAGTAACAGCTGGTCTGATTTTGATTTTTGATCTGGCAGGGACCCCTGACTCCAGCTCAAGTTTCCTAGTGTTTTTAAATGGATCTTAAGCGACAGTGCATTATTTCATTATACATTTCCTGGCTTTTAAAGAGATTTGAAGGATGCATACAATATCTTTTTCTTTTTCCCAAATTCTTCAAGAAATAAACTCTTCAGAGAAATATTAAGATTTTGTGTGTGTGTGTGTGTGTGTGTGTGTGTGTGAAACAAGAAAAGGAATTACATTTGGAAGAAAAAGCCATGGGACAAACATAACTATCAGTTCTTTATCCCTTCACTTGTCTGCAGATGTCCAGCTACCAATTCCACATTCTTCTCATCCTTCTCCCCGCCTCTGGAGAAAAGCAGAAGTGTGGGTTTCAGGGGAGGAATCCAGAAAACGGTCTCACCCTTGACCAGGATCCCAGAGCACATCTGCTCTGGGGGTTGAAATCTGGAGAAATGTAGCATGATTACACTCTTGTCTGGGGATTCATCTCTGGATGGGTGTGCCAGGGTTACACCATCCCTTGTAGAACTCAGAGTAGCTTTTTCTGCGTTTAGTTACTTTTTTGTGAAGTGTGAAACTTTTTTTTTTAAAAAAGCTTTTGATGACTTCTTTTCTCCCAGACAAACAAATGAATTAAGATCTGTTTTCCCCTCTGGCAAGATTTCACTGGGTCTTTGAGAAAGACAAACATAGCCTAACAGCGACACCCAGCCCAGAAATCGATGCAAATCATTCAGTTAAAAACTCTTAGTATCCCTAAGCTTCTGTAGGCTCAGGGGTTCAGTGTGGGAGCCAAATGAGGATGGAGGAAAGAAAATAAAGGGACTATTATTGCAGAGTCACTCTTAGAAAGAGGGGTAAATTAGAAGTTCCCATTAAAATGCTGCTGGAGAGAGTACAGGTAAAACTACTTTAGCAGAGTTGGTAGAGGTAAATAGTGACTGCCATGAAGCTTATCCCCATAGACATGTAATCTGCTGAGTTCCAGCTCAGAACTTCCTTCTTCCGCTGCCTCTGCCTTTAGGCTTTATTAGTTCCCCCTTAGTCCTTTCCCCTCCAGCAAAGGGGTGGCATACCAAATTCCCACTGGTATGAGTAAATAGCAAAGAAAAAACGTTTGAATTTACATGAAGGTATTTTTCCCTCCATTAGTTTACTTTAAGCTTCATTTCTAATTTTGGAACGGTCTAAAGAAGGACGAGGCATTGTTATGCAGCAGAACTTCTCTTCCTGGGGTGATAATGCTTAAAACGACTTCCAAATCAGAAGGTTTTTTTTATTTTGAGGCTGCACTTGAAAGTATTTATTAAGCTTCCAAACATGCCTAAACATAAAACCAGAGAGATATTTAGAAAACTTACCTCTCAAAAATTGAATTCCATGCATAGTAAAGATAATAGCATAGTAAAACAAGTTTCATCAAGTTACATGATTGCCAGCAGCTCACATCTGAATTTCTTAAATCCTTTAAATATTCAAAATACATTTATTTTGATATTAGGCCAATTTTTTTTTTTTAAAGTAAGTTCCACACCCAACATAGGGCCCGAACTCACAACTCCAAGATGTAGAGTCATGTACACTGCCGACTGAGCCAGCCAGGTGACCCAGTATTAAGCCAATTTTATGACAGTTCAGAAAGAAGGACTTGGGATTTCAGATACCACAGATTTCTCTCTTCTCTGGGTTGGTGGGATTCCTTTGAACACATTTCAAGAGAAAGAATTTAATGCTTAATATGTACAGTTTCTGAGTCGCTGTCATAACTCTTTACAACAGCCTGCTCAGGGATCCAAGAGCATGGTCAACTGGCAAGACAGATAAAGATACTGAAGAGAGAGGACCTCTGATAATGACTTCACAATTTCCTTGGCCCTAAGGAAACAATTCCAAAAGAAGGTAATTTCCCCAAAACTCCCATTCTCAGAAATTTTCGTTGGAAATGATAGATATTAAGAGCTCACAGAGTAGTGATAATAGAAAAGTAATATTTCCCAGAAAAGCAATAATGTCTATAGGACATTATAGAGGAATATATTCCTTGGGTAAGAGGTCTCTGTAAATCATCTACTAACTGTTAAAAATGCAGATTTCCAGATGAACTTCCAGAAATTGGATAGATCTCATTAGGGGCCCAGAATCTTGTGTTTTAAGTAATCATCCTAGGTGATTCTAGAGCAGTGGTTCTTTTTTTTTTTTTTAAAGATTTTTCTAGGGGCGCCTGGGTGGCTCAGTCGGTTAAGCAGCCGACTTCGGCTCAGGTCATGATTTCGCGGTCCGTGAATTCGAGCCCCGCGTCGGGCTCTTTGCTGACAGTTCAGAGTCTGGAGCCTGTTTCAGATTCTGTGTCTCCCTCTCTCTGACCCTCCCCCATTCATGCTGTGTCTCTCTCCGTCTCAAAAATAAATAAACGTTAAAAAAAAATTAAAAAGAAAAGATTTTTCTAAATGTTTATTTACTTTGGAAAGAGAGAGAGTGTGGGGAAGGGGCAGAGAGAGGGGGACAGAGGATCTGAAGGAGAAAGCTGTGTGCTAATAGCAGTGAGCCCAAAGTGGGGCCTGAACTCACAAATTGTGAGATCATGACCTGAGCAGAAGTCAGACACTCAGTTGACTGAGCCACCCAGACACCCCCAGAACAGGTGGTTCTTGATCCACACTTTGAGAAACACTGCAAAGGGTTTAAGCTATAATTAGCCCCATGGAAACAAATTAAAGTATATGAGTACCTCAGTCTAGAACCTTGCTATGTTTCTGAAATACTGAGCCTAAATTGAATTACAGTGTTATAAATATACAGTAAAAGTTTTTTTTGTTGTTTTTTTTTTTTCAATCTTCAGTGATGCTCTTTGTTTCAGATCAATTTTTAATTCCTGGTGATTGCTAACATGTCAACATTTTGCTCTTTCTTTCCCATTCAGGCCTGGGTCATTAGTATAAACAACAACAAAAAAATGCATAAATTCATAAGAAAGCCTCTGTTTAAGAAAACTTTTAAGCTCAATCTTTATGGACAATTTTTATTTTATTTTATTTCATTTTATTTTATTTTTATTTATTTTTTGAGAGAGAGAGGGTGCAAATGAGTGAGGAGCACAGAGAGAGAGAGAATCCCAGTAGTGGCAGAGAGAGAGAAGCAGGGCTCACCCAAAGAGGGACTCCTGCTCACCAGAAGCAGGGCTCAAGCTCACCTGATGTGGGACTCGAACTCACGAACCATGAGATCATGACCTGAGCCAAAGTCAGATGCTTACAACTGAGCCACCCAGGTGCCCCTATGGAAAGATTTTTAAATGTTCATGGATCATAACCCCTTGAGGGGTTTGCTTTTTATTTGGGGGGTTTTCAATAATTCGGGGTTTTCTAAAATTGTGTTACAACTTATTTGTAGATGTCCGTTCATGGCCTTCACCCATCAGGCTCTGACACTAAACTCCTAAGGACTCTCTCTACCCATGGATTTTGAATGGATATTAGCAACAGAATTGACAATCTCTTAAGCTAACAGTTTGCTCCCTGTTCCAACTCCCCAATCAACCACTGCTGCTTCTCTGACAGCCCATGCCTGCACAGAGACTGCTATTTTCTGATGGTGAGTCTAAGCCACCAGCCACCAGCTCAGGCTACTGAAGCTACTGGTGCCCCGGAAACAGACCCCTCCTCTGCTGGCTTCATCTCACTGAGTTTGCTAACTTGTACTACCGTCTCCATTAGGGACTCAGATCTAGATCCGAGCCTGTTAGCACCAGATGTAGTGCAGCATCCACAGTAACCCATCAGCTCTGATGTTGCCTGTTATCCCTGACCAGGTTATGGGCTCCTGAAATGCATTTTTAAAATGTAAACGTAGCTATAAGAATCTTGTCCTAGCCTACTGGGCTTCTAGATTTGTCAGGATATGCCTAAATTGAAAGACAGGTACAACCTGAAACTGAGCCAGAGCTACAAGATGATTTTAGGTCCCTACAGTTCTTCATTAGCACAGAGAATCCTGCTAAAATAATTCGATTAAATTGCAGGAGATGGAACGTCTAATCTGCTTCTGGCTCTGCCATTCCCCAGCTGTGTGACCTTGCATGAACTAACTTCTGCAAGCTCCGGTCTTCTCACCTGTAAAATGAGAGTTAGATCAGAGCTTCTCAGACATTTGGGTTATAATAATTACTAGGGCACTTGATAAATGGATTTGGCTCCATTTCTGGAGATTCAGAATGAAGGCAACAGTGGCCTTTGTATAAGAATTTGCATTTTAATAAACTCTCTGGGTGATTCACTGTCCACATTTGGGAAATATCTGTCTAAACCAGTGGTTCTCCACTCTAGTCTTCTGTTAGAAACACAAGGAAAGTTTTAACAAATACTCTTGACTGGTCCCACTCCAAATCAGTTTATCAGAATATCTGATGGGGTACCAGGTGCAGCTGTGCTTTAAAAGTTCTTTTGTGCAGCAGGGGTTGAGAATCAGTGGATTAGATAATCTTTAAGGTATTTCCTTAGGTCTAGAACTCTGACTTTTAATCTGGGATTCTTGGTTCTATACCACAATACCTCTGTTTAGAAATATGGACGGATATTCATATTCATATTCATACTCCTCAAATTCATATGTGAAAGTCCTAGGCCCCTAGTACCTCAGAATGTGACTGTATTTGGAGATGAGGACTTTAGAGTAGTAATTAAGGTAAAAGAGGGCCATAAGGATGGACCACAATCCAGTATAACTGCTGTCCTTAGAAGAGGAGATTAGGACATAGACAAGACAGGAACACCCATGTAAGGATACAAGGAGAAGGCTGCAATCTGCTCCAAAAAGAGAAGCCTCAAAAGAAGCCAACACTGTCAGCATCTTGACCGTGGGCTTTTATGCTTCTGGAATTGCAAGAGAATAAATTTCTATTGTTTAAGTCTCCCAGTTTGTGGTGTTGTGCTATGATGGCCCCAGCAACAAATACATTAGTTGAATAGTTTTCAGAAACCTAACTGACTTTAAAGAAAATAGTTTGTCTTATTATTGTTCAGAACCAATTTATCTCTTGCATGGATACAAATAAACTAAAAAGAAAATGATTTAATGAGTATTTTTTCACAGTCCTGATTAAAGATAAGCTGTGAAATAAGTAACGCAATTTAAAATACTATGACCTAATTTTGAGGATGATGTTTTAAGTTGACAGCACTAAGAAAATTTCCAGGGCTTTTGGCTACTAATCATAAATAGCAAGCCTGATTTTAATTAAACAATAAATTACTACCAAATTTTTAATGTGGTCATGTAAATTTAGTGTAAATTTTAATTATGAGTGTACATGAAACAGAATTTATTATTTTAATTTTAATTCTGTGTTTTATAAGACAACCCTGTCACCTATCCAATATATCCCTAATTTCCCATGCCTCTTTCTTAATATTTCCTTAGTCTTAATTTTCAATTGGGTCTACTCAAAGAGAAACTACTCAAGTATTTTCAACATACCCTGGAAAAACATATTTAGACTATAAAGAAAAAGATATATTGCCACCTAGTGGAAAATAGGCTGAATCATTTGGTTGTCGTTCAGTTTTTAAACCACAAAATGCTTAGTACAAGAAATATTTAAAAATGTTCTTTGATCTTGAATAACTACACTTTGGTAATTAAATGATGTCTTCCACATTTAGCTTCTATATTATTTTTAACTTTTAAGTTATGTATTCTTTATTTTTATTTAGCAGCTACTCATATACAAATGCTACTGTTATATGATGATTGGTTAAGTTGAGCATAATCTTTCTCAAGGACAATTAGCTAAAATGACAAAGGTATTTACAGGCAAATATAATGAATATTTACTATGCACAGAAGGTTAGGAGTATAGCAAACGACTATATGATTAAACTTGGACGAGCCACAGCTCTGGACCTGTTTCCTTATCGGAGAAAAAATGGTATTGAACTACATAACTGATCAAATATTTTCAATTATAATATGATCAGATCATATATCTATAGTACATGCTTATAGTTATTAAGCTCAGGGTCTTTTTAAGAATTATGTGAGTACCCAACTTAGTTTAGGGAACAGTGTTGGTGAGTTAATAGGTGTGTGTCTTTGGAATAACATTGCAGCACAGAACTAAAAGAAGCTTGTTAATGGAAAGGAAGTTCCCATCTATTTATTTGGTTGCCAGGTTCCCAGGGTTGTTTTTTATCCCCCCCTAAGAGTAAGGTGACCTGGCTAATTTTAATTTCTGCAATTACATTCTACCCAGCTAAGTTATCCTTGCAGCTTCTATTTGGTTATAGCATCCTTTATTGTTTCCTGTCCTAAACTTTTAGAAGGTTGCTATTAACTGATTTACTGTTGCTGACCTTTAATAACCATGAAGGATGGCATTAACCACTTGGTAATTCTATAAGTCTTTCTTGCCATAGGCCAGGAAAGGAAAGGAGAATTTAAGGACACTTCCCTTTTAATAGCCCTTGGTATGTTCCAAGAATGTCACAAGCCTTAAGTAGTTAACCCTACTATGTGTATGCCCTCTGGAAAGGTCGTATTTCAAATGATGTGATTTTGGGAGCTTAATTTATCACATTATTAACTTAAATTCTTGGATACAATCTTGTTCTCTACAGCATAAACACAGAAGTCTTTCCCTTTCAAACAGGAAGGGCTTCATGTGAAAATGTCAATATGTCTATGGGACATAAGGAAGTATGCTAAACTAACAGGTGTCATGAAATACTATAGGAAGGTAGGTTGTTAGATTCACTCAACTTTTAAATAATTAGATGTGAAAAACTGCATTTATACAAGCACTAATAAAATAGAGGACATAGGAAAGATTGATATCAAACTTCTGTTTGACACTTTGTCCAGAGATAAGGTACTCAAGAAAGCTAATTATATGATTTCTAGTAAATTCCTTTCTTTCTTCCTTCTTTTATCCCATTGAAGAAGAAGAAGAAGAAGAAGAAGAAGAAGAAGAAGAAGAAGAAGAAGAAGAAAGGAGGTGGGGGAGGGGGGAGAAGAAAAGAAGGAAGAAGAGAAAGAAAGAAAGAATGAATGAATGAAAGAAAAGGAAGAGAAAGAAAGAAAGAGAGGAAGGAAGGAAGGAAGAAAGTAAGAACAAAAGTTAATTTCCCAGAGCACATTTATTTTGAATAAAGTCTGGGAAAGTTGTTTTTAACAACTAGGAGGAACAGAGAAGACTTCTAGTGTCTCATTTTTGCTTCCTAGAAACTCTTTGTATGTTCTCTTTAGTAATATTTATTCTCAGATTCATTTTGTAGTATTTGTTGCCCATTTATCCATTTACTTCCTTTTGAAACAAGCAACACAGCAGAAAAATAATGTTCTAAGTCTCAAACACCAAGCTGGAAACTACCTGCCTTCTTAGAATGAACAACTGTCTCTACTCTATTGCTTTTTTAATACAAATAGTTTAGTAACCAGATCTACCTAATTTCAGAGGTAAAAAATTCAGTGAATAAAGTGAAACATTCTTTATTCTATCAGATTATATGGCTGCCTCACATCACTTTCATTATCAATGTTGCCAGCTTATTATGTGTCCTGTAATTCCTTAGGTAGGTAGCTTTAGCAATAAAATCTGGAAGAGGATACTGTATGCCTGAAATAACAGTTGGATGGAAAAGGACAAATTAAAGATCATGACACATGTCATTAAGGAAGCAATTTCCGTAGGTTTGAAAAAAACCCTCTAAGATTGATCTACCACTTAAATTTCAGCATAATTTAATATATCTGGGCTTTTTTTGCCACATACATTTGTCAACTGATTACTATTATTATTTTCTTAAAGATAGCATTTTCCCAGGATGCCTAGGTGGCTTAGTTGGTTAAGCGTCTGACTTCGGCTCAAGTCATGATCTCACAACTGGTGGGTTTGAGCCCCGCTTCAGGCTGTGTGCTGACAGCTCAGAGCCTGGAGCCTGCTTTGGATTCTGTGTCTCCCTCTCTCTCTGTCCCTCCCCTGCTCACGCTCTGTCTCTATCTCTGTCTCTCAAAAATAAATAAACATTAATTTTTTTTTAAAAAAAGATAGCATTTTCCTTGTATTGTACTGCAACAGTACTAAATAGCATATGTAATGGTGAGATATGCCCTCTCTAGTAATCTAAAATTAAAATATTCCATTTCAGTTAATGAAGGAATCCTAAGTGAAGCCTCATGAAAGGATTCTCTATAGGGTAACTTTGTTTTGACTACATTGATTTTTTTTTCTTTTTATTATCTAAATGCACATTCATCTGATACACATTCCAAGGAAGTGGAGTTAAGAAAGTTAAAGGTTTGGGCACCTGGGGGGCTCAGTCGGTTAAGCTTCCAACCCTTGATTTCGGCTCAGGTCATGATCTCACGGTTGGTGAGTTCGAGCCCTGCGTGGAGCTCAGGGGAACCTGCTTGGGATTCTCTGTCTCCCTCTGTCTTTGCCCCTGCCCCATTCATGCTCTCTCTTTCTCTGTCTCAAAAATAAATAAATAAACATAAAAAAAGAAAGTTAAAGGTTTTGTCACATTAAATGAGAAGAGATTTCTGAAGTCATACATGTTAAATTCTAAGCATTTTCTCTGGCTCATAATTGAAAGAGGTTGCAATATAATGAAATAGTTTGGAAATATGGCTGGTATTTAGAATTCAGAGTGCTAAGATGGTAAAATGTCCCAGAAATATAGGCAAAACTGACAATGATTGTTTCAGACAAAATATTGGTCTGTTTAGGTGTAAAATGTCTTATTAACCCTCAATTCTGTTGTACACGTTTATGCATATGTATGATAAACTTATTTGTATTCAGCCAAACATCCATTTGGCAAGCAGCGTAGAATATTCTAGTGTTCTAAGAGTTAAATGCCTCAGAGATTCAAAGTCTTCATTTCTTTCTCAAAATCTCAAATCAGGACAATTTTTTTGACCTCTTATTGCTGCACTCTAAAAAGTATATTAATTGACAGGCTACATCAGGTACCTGAATGCCTTCCATATCTACCTTAGAGATAGAGCCTTCATTTGGGGTTCATATCTGATATCTTTACTATCTCTGTGTGCTTAAGTGGATGCATTTGGTTTCTAGGTGGCTTGAGAAAAGTCACAAGTCTTCATTTTAGTTTGTTTTGTTATTGATTTTTTTTTTTTTAGATCACAGATGGAACGAAACTGAAGTCAGGGTCTAGAATTATTGGCTAGGCAGCTAATAAAAATGATCATTCAGACATTGAGATTACTGGAGACTTAAGGAATGACCACCCCCCTTCCTTGCTTTTCTGGGCTATGTTGGGATGAACAGCAAAAACAAGGAGTCGTGGGGTCAGAAAGGCCTTGGCCTTGCCACTCAGTAGTGTTCTGTTGCGATGTGTCCTGTTGGCAAGCCAGCTTACTTTTCTGAACTTGTTTTCTCCCCTGTAAGCTAGAATATTGACCACCATACGGGGCTGTTATCAAGATTGCAGATAAAAGCATGGAGGTCTACATAGTAGGCACTAAATACATGAAAATTGTTATTTTCGTAATTCCCCTTTATAGGCCTTTCTGAATTTTCCATTTTCTTGTGGTTTCTCAACTTTACGGCTGTCAACTCTTTTCTGCCTTTTGTGAATAAAGGGAGGCATCTCCTTTCTTTCTGTAAGAAGAGGATGTTGTTGGGAAACTATAAAAGGAGATACCCTGGGATATAAACTGTTTCATTTCCTGAGAACTGCAGGTGAGAAAGTAAGACAAAAGAAGTCAGAGTCTGAACCAAGGGCTCCTCCACTTGTCAGCATAGATTCCCTATCTCCCCTAAATATCTTGGGGAAAAATCCACTCCCCAGACTCCTTTGGAAGCTCACCACTCGAGGGAGCTCCCTTCCCTGGTGGTCTGGTGGAGCCCAGGAATGCTGGCCTGTAGGGCACAGCACCAGACCTGTTTGCTCACTCATGCTCAGAGCGAGCAGCGCAGCGTGGGAGGTCCTGATAAGCTGGCTACTTAAGGACGTAAAATACATTCTGAGCATTTGTACACACTGGTGAGACAAATTACCAAGTGGTCGCTACAAAGTCTGTATTCAAAAATAATGAAAGCATGGATTTTATTAACATATTATCATTTTGGAGCACTAAAAATGATTCTATAGAGGATATTTTCAAGTATCTATGTTTGACTTTGGAAAAGAATTATGCTATCTCTTTAAATAGCCTTTCGAGTCTCCTTATTTCTAAATTACCTAGGTGCCAGAAGAATTTGAACCAGTAAGGATAGAAAACCCAAGGTTCTGTAGTTTCCATTCTAAGAGAGTTGAGGAAAGAGAAAGAACAAAACATGGGATCAGAGGGTAAAATTCAATCCTTGTTTAATTTAGTTTCAGCCCGAATTAAATTGGAAGTTGTATATGAAAAGTAAGTGAAAGTGATACTAAGCTTAGACACTTCATTCCATTTAATACTTCTTTGAATGGGTGTGGGGTTGAACTAGCAGAGGTTTTCAACAGTTACAGAAATCTCAGTAGTGCTATAAAATTATGTTATATTAGTTGAGGAAGACCTATCAGGTTCTCCTTCTAAAAATCTAATCTCAAGGTGATTACTGATTTGACAATTTTCTTGGGTTTAGAAAAAGTAAAAGGATTTATTCAGGGAATTTTCTATGCTCTTTGGAACTTGCACAGAATGTCTATGTTTACTTGGAAACATGGTTTCTGAGTACACTTTCTTTTAATCAATGAATTTCATCTTATTTTGCTGTCTAAAAAATGATTCTTTCTCCTTTTTTAAAGAACTATTTTATTGTGCTTTTCAAAGAGAAATCTCAACTTTAATGTGGTGAGGATCTCTTCTACTTTTACTATTTCATCACAGTACTATAAATCACTATTTCGTTTCCAATCTGTGCTTTTTAACAAATTTCCTTCAAGATCTTGAGGTTGGAAAACAAGGGGTGCTGGTTTATGGCACTTATTCAGCAGAGGATCTGGGCTCCTGGAGAGGATTAGCCTTATTTTAGAATGTAAGAAACCAGCATATGCCGTGGGGTGAGTCTTGCGGAGGTGTGCCATTGACCAGCCATGTGGGAGGTAAAAGAAAGGAAATATCAGGCCCCCAAGTGCGTGGGCTAATGAGATCTCACCAATCGCGTGTCCTGAATCTAAACTGTCCTAATCATACTGAAGATGCTTTTTTGGCCCATAAGTGCTATTCCATATGTGAAAAGCACTTTTTAAACTTTATGTTATTTTAAATATATAATATATCAGGGGAATTCGTGAACTTCTTCTGTAATAATGCTTTTAAAACTTCGGAAGCAATCACAATAAATACAATGTTGCAGTGTTTTTAAATACACCATCCAGATTCCATGTCCTCAGCAACTTACATTCATAATAAAAACTTTTAGTTTTTTTTTTCAAAATAAAAAAAGCCAGCTTTATATAGAAAGCTAGTCCACTAGAGGTCACTTTTCAACTTCCTTCCCTTAAAAACAGAAACATTTAGCTTTGATTCCCGTCATTGAATCTTTCATGTTTCTGTTTCCACTGTTGGAAATTTCGTTTCTTCCCAGAAAAAATTTCTGCTATTCCTCGAAGTTGTTTTTTTCAGAAATCTTTCTGACACTGGGGTCATATATTCTTATATGTCACATATATTTTCTACTGTGACTTTTTAAATGATTTTCTTGGATACCTAACTGAATCTATATTATTATTTTTTCAATGTCACTATTTGAACACTAGCAACATGTGTCTATTTCCCAAGCTTTTTTTAAAAAACGTTTTAAATGTTTATTTATTTTTGAGAGAGAGAAAGAGAGAGAGAGCAAGAAGGGGAGGGGCAGAGAGAGAGAGGGAGACACAGAATCTGAACCAGGCTCTAGGCTCTGAGCTGTCAGCAAAGAGCCCTACGTGGCGCTCAAACCCACAATGCTGTATTAGAATGAAAGAATTGGAGATGTCCAGCCTTCTTAGGACTTAGAAGCAGCCATTCAATGTCTGCTCCTTGCCACAAACCCTAGCGCTGAAGAAAAATATCCAATATCAACACCTGTTGACGAATCTCTGAGTTTCCTCTTTCTCGATTTAATTTCTCTTGTAATCCATGAGAGGTATGTTTTGAACTACTTTTTAAAAAGCAATGGCTTTACAATGTGATATTTGATATACTTTATCTTTTATTCCTTTGCTTAAGGGTTTGAATAGCATAAACATGTTCACAGGCTGCTATTACATTGTTAGTGTCACTACTTGTGCAAGAAGTAACATTACAACATTATCTATCTATCTATCTATCTATCTATATCTTTGTGTATTTATAGTTTTCTGTATTTTCTACTAACACACCTGGTATAAGGTTACAATTTCCCCATTTCCTATTGAAAAACATGCCCACTATATCTCTCCTATATCTGTAACTGTATTGTTTTAAAACATTGTTTAGCTATTCTTAAAATTTACCCCAAATCAGCAGTTTTAAAACTCGGCAATACCTCATTTCTCTATGAAATGGAGACATTTATAAGGAAATCACATAGAGATTTATTCTTGCCTTCTAAAAACATGCCTATCTCTTTATATCATTCATGTACTGCTAACTTATCTAAACACACACTAGAGCAGAGGTCCCTTTAACATAATTTCTACCACTTATGAAAAGCTCTTATGTAAGAAAATCTTTGAAATCTGAAAACAAAATAAGAGGGTTAAAACACCAGGTATGCTTTAAATCATTATACATATAATACACATAATTTTAATAGGATTACTTGTTAAAGTTATTTTCATGCATGAATAGAATTCGTAAATAGTTTTCTCATGTGAAATACTGAAATATTGCAGATAAGCTGCAAGCTGCAATGTTTACTAGCCCTAATCTCCCAACCTTCCCAAAGGTAACTCCTGTGTATTTTTCCTGATCTTTTGATAGAAATTTACATTACATTAAAATGTTAGTACACCTAGAATATATACCATACCATTTTGCTTTATATACACTTTTTAAAATAAATGTCGAGAAACATTGAACAATTGTTTCTGTCATTTAGACATTTGATTTTTATTCAATAATAGATGTTGAAGTTATTTGTAGGTCAGCTTCTATAAACCTGTGCCATTCTTTTGAACTAGGGGACAATGTCTTTGAAAATGCACATATCCATAATTTAACTACTCATCTTCCTAGGGAACTACTGTTAGTTTGTTTCTATCTTGTTCTCTCTTAGAAACAATGTGTCTGTGTTTATCCACCTGCACGTGATCAAGCGTTCCACTCCGGTGGGTACTGTGAAGAGCATTGCTAAATCATTAAAAGGAGGCATTGAACATTTTAGTAGACACTGCCAACTAGCTCTCCCAGAGTCCTAAAAAATGTCCTCTCAAATAGCAACAATTGGAGAATGTAGGTTCTCTGCACCTTGGTCAGCATTCAGGATCAGGCTTTCCAGTTTTCGTCATTTCTATGGTATCTCCTGTTTGAAGTTGTGTTTGCCTCCTTGTTACCATTATTTAGGTTCCTCGTCTTTCCATACATTTACTGGGTATTTGTAATTTCTTCTGTGAACTTCTTATTTATAATTTTTGCCCATTTTTTGATTTGCTTTTTCTTACCAATCTCTAGGAGATTTTTATATATTTTGAATATCAAATGCTTGTTGGCTATATTC
Organism: Leopardus geoffroyi; assembly: GCF_018350155.1. Taxonomy (NCBI): domain Eukaryota; kingdom Metazoa; phylum Chordata; class Mammalia; order Carnivora; family Felidae; genus Leopardus; species Leopardus geoffroyi. Next base: position 139,972,475 of record NC_059327.1, on the reverse strand, counting down.
ATGCAAATATTTTTCCAGTCCATCTCTTGATTTTTAGTTTTGCTTCTGATTTCTCTGTCGTGAAGGATTTTTTATTTTTATACTGTTCATTCATCAATTCTTTCTCGTGTGACTTTAATTTCGGTATCTTGCTTAAGAAGACTGCTCTTACCCTCAAAACAAAGGTATATCTTATACATTTATCTTATACCTTGTATTTTCTTCTGATTCTTTTTTGGTTTTGTTGTTATAATTATTATTTAAGTAGTCAGATTTTCTAAGGATTATTTTCATGTGTGAGGTACATATCTCATTGCATTTTTTCCCCAAATGAATAACAAACAATCCTGAAACCATTTGATGAGTAGTTCATATTTTCCGACTGACTTAAAATGCTACTTATACGATAATGTAAATTTCCTTATGTTCACAGAGTTATTTCTTGGCACTTTGCTATTAATTATTATTATTAATTATTATTATTAGTGTATTCCTGGGTAACATCACATTTAAAAAATTAACACATGTTTTGCTAACTGGCATATCAAAATTTTTCTTTCTTCATTTTTTGTCAAAATTATCTTTGTTATTCTTGCTCATTTACTCTTTCGTGTTAATTTTAAAATTGGTTTATCACAATTATTGAAAAATTCTATTGAAAGCAAGAATTGCACTGAATTTGCATATTAATCTGAAGAGAAATGGCATATTGACTCCTTTCATCAATGAATATATATATCGCTGAAATCTTTATGTCATAAATGTCCTTCAGTTAACTTATTTTTCTAATAGACTGGTCTTTCCAGGTTTAATCTCAGTCATGGTATAATTATTGATATTATAAATGGAGTGTTTTACTCATTTGCCATTTCTGATGATTGCTTATATAAAAGGAGGCTACAGATATTTATTTGTTTTTCTTTAAGTTTTTATTTAAATTCCAGTTACTTAGCATACAGTGTAATAGTAGTTTCATGTTTAGAATTTAGTGATTCATCACTTATATACAACACCTAGGGCTGAAAGCTACATGTTTTTAAAGATTGATTTTGTGTCTGTCTATCTCAGTGGATTAATTCTAATGATTAATTCTAATATTTTTTCAGATAATCCTCCTGGGTGATTTTTACATTAGTGATTATATCATCATCAAATAATAACAGTTTTATTTTTTCCTTCCTGAGATATTTATTTATTTATTTATTTTCCCAGTTTATTGCATTAACCAGGATCTTGAAAATGTTGAATGGAAGGAATAGTGGGCATCTATGTCTTTTATTGGCTTTAATGGGAAATTTTTTAATATGTTATCATTATGATTTTGCTAAAGTGTTTAAACAGCCACCCTTCATTAAGTTAGGGAACACAGCATTAATTTTAAATTTGGATATAACATAGTAAAATATTGTGCTTGTTATATAGAAAAATCACTATTTTCTAAGTGTTGAGCTATAATGGGTTATTCTGTTGCCCAGTACTCCAAATAAATTATATACCAATATAAATTAGTCTATTAGACATCCAATGTAAGTGAAGCTGGGGCTAATCCCAGAAAAATATTCAGAGGCAGCTGAAACAGCTAACCTTTAGATTTTCTTTTCATTGAAGTCCTTTTTTCGGAGGTTGCTTGTCAGTGAAATCTGTTGCCAAAGATATAAAGAATATATCACTGGTGTTGATTAAAATAACAAGTACAGAACAATTTTAAACTACATAATAAATACGTTGTCAAGTCTTTTCCTAAGAACACTGGTGCTTAAGATTTACCAGCTAAGAGGCAGTCTGATATTGGTCTTGACATTTTTATAATGAATATTTATAACCAATGAGAGTATAAGGAGCTTGAAATTTAATCAACAAAACAGTTAAAGAATGCTTATTCTGTATCAGGCATAGAAAATGAATATTGAAATTTGGAGGGAGATCATGCCTCTGAAAATCTGAGGAATTGATTCAATTGTCATTCCCATATTCTAGAGGTAGAAACAGATATTTGAACTTAAAAATTGATCAGTGGTGTACAATGGCAATTCTGAAAGTTCAGAGATGCCGAGACACTTTTCAGGAGGCTGCAACATCAACAGTATCTCAGATGTCACTTTCTTATACTGGATTGGAGTGTTTCAGAGGCTATGGGACATGCACTATCTCGACCGACCAAATGCAGATATGAGAATCCAGCTCTCTTTTCATCCAGGGAGTAAAGAGATCTTTAAAAATGTAAAACAATGCTTTTCTGCCTACTGAATTACTTTTGGTTTTGGAAAATGTAATTATTCTTCATAAAATATTTGCAACTCTATTATCACAATCTATCATACTAAAAACCTTGGAGTTATCCTCAATTCTTCTCTTTTTCTCCTATTCCACATGTAATCTATCAACAAATCCTGTTGGCTCTACATCAACACTTATCAGAATGCAAGATACATCTCATCATTTCTACTACCAAATTGCCTGGTCCAAGTCATGATGATTTCAGGCTTGGATTATTATAATAACCTCCCAAGGTTTCTCTTTACTGAAACTCTTTTCTGGCTTCAGTGACTTGATTCTGACTTAAATTCCAAAGTAATTACTCTAGCAGCTGGGCTAAGTATGGACTATAAAGTGGGGCAAAAGTGGGATCCGTGTGACCAGTTAGGAGACACTGCAATCATTCAGGTGCGAGGTGAGTGTAGCTCTTACTGGGCTAGTGGTGGTAGAAATAGTGGCAGCAAATTATTAAATTTGGGGCATTTTCCATTATGGGAAACTTCAAACATATGGGAAATAAAATAATGAACCCATATGTAACTATCTCCCAACTTCAACAATGGTTACCACACGACCAATTCTTTTTCATCCACAACGTTCTACTCTCTCCTTTAATAGATTATTTTTTTTTTCTTTTTTAAAGTTTATTTATTTTTGAGACAGAGAGAGACAAAGCACGAATGGGGGAGGGTCAGAGAGAGGGAGACACAGAATCTGAAACAGGCTCCAGGCTCTGAGCTGTCAGCACAGAGCCCGACGCGGGGCTCTAACTCACGGACCGCGAGATCATGACCTGGGCCGAAGTCGGCCGCTTAACCGACTGAGCCACCCAGGCGCCCCTTTAATAGATTATTTTGAAGCAAGTTCCAGTTGGAAAATAATTTCATCCATAAATATTTCCGTATGTAATTCTAAAAGATATGGATCTTTTTAAAACAAACAGAAACAGTATTATATTTTAAAAATTAGGAATACTTTCTTGACATCGTCAAGTACCAAAATCAATTTTCAAGTTTCCCTAATTGTCTCTTACTAATATTACAACCTGTTTGAGTTAAGATCTAAACTGCACCTGATTTATATGCCCCTTAAAGCTTTTAATATATACAAATTCTTCATTTTTTTTCTCACACCTAATTTTGTGAGGAAATTGGGCCATTTGTCCTATAAAATTTCATACACTCCAGATTTTTCTGGTTGTATTATTGTGGTGTCAGTAAATTATGTTTCTCTGCCATTTTGATTTCCTGTAAACTGGCAGTTAAATCTATAGACTTGACCAGAATTCTTCATAGGTGGCATTGTAAACTTGCATCAGGAGTCATTTGTCAGGCTGATTTATTTAGGAATGATAATGATCATTGATGGGTATTGCCTTGATCCATTATTTCATTAAATGTTGAAAAATGGTGCCATTCTAATTCTAACGTTTCTTCTTCAATTATTAGCTGGAATTCTTCTGTCTTATCCTGGAGAGAGTGGATTTAGAAGATGAAAGAAAGGAAAGACAACAGATTCTAGCTTGAAGAGATTAAATAGTTCAGTTGAAGATTTAAAAATAAAATAATTTATTTCTTGATTGGGAGATTTGTAGCTGTAATACAGAGAGAAAGAATGTCGAAGAGTAATAGACATCACTCATTGACCACAAGAAATAATACAATGAGATGTTTATCCAAGTTTATTTTTCCGAAAACATCCCAAAACACCAGATTTTATTTTATTCCCATACGCCACTGAAATACAGACACGTAATAATTTCCAGCAGTCTCATATGTAACTATAAGCTTTGTGATTTTATTTTCCATAATGTTACTTTGCATGTAAGTGATTCTTTTGGAATTTGCAAATCTGCCTCACACATTACCTCATTCAAACCTCAGAACAACACAATGAGTTATTCCAGTTAAGTAGCATTGCTCTATATTACAAATGAGGGAACCGAAAATGGTTTCCTTTCACAGTCTTCAAAAGTTATTCCTCATAAGGAGGGCTGTTAGCCATAAATAAGTATTGCATTGCCAATGTTCACAGTGGTGTTGCTCTGGACAATGAGGAATGAATGAGTCAAAGGATATGTATGTGCAACATCACATAATCTTTGCTAATTTGGCTCACCTGAATATTCTGAGTATCAACTTGCCAGGATTGGGTCACAAGTTATATAGCTAGCTGGGGTGGAAATGAGCAAGCAGAAATAATTATTCCAGTGTAATGTGAGAAGTATAAAACTTGGAAGTGTGTTCCTAACTTGCTTTGAGAATGTAGGCAAGCAGTGACCTCTGTCTTCAGTTCTCCACCAGACAAAATGAAGAAATTATGGATGTTTTTAAGATGAAAGTTTAACTTTTCCAGATATATTTTGCATTGATTGTAGGATCGAGAGGCTAGGAGGAAAAAAAAAAAACCTCCATTAAACAACGTTCTAAAGAAATTGACTTAGGAATAAACAGAATTAATTCAGGCTGGTTTAGAAAGAACATATTTTAGATATATTTACAAAAGAATTGTAGGATTAGAAAGTTTCTTTTATATTAGAAAAGAATATCAACACAATCATGGTGTTTTAACAGTGTTTAATGAATTCAAAAGGACCATAGCCATTACTCTAATTAACTCTAAATTTTAAGACAGCTTCTAAGGTAATATGAAAATGTACATAAAGTGAGTACAATGAAACATCTGGAAATATATACAGATTTTATATCTTTTACTCTGATTTTTATATATTTCCTTTCTATTGTTATTCAAAACATTAAAAATTATGTTACTTCCATCATCATGAATGTCCTTCGACTCATGATTATCACCTGATTGAGGCTAAAGTGGAATGAACACATAAGTTTCATTCCCCAAGTTACTTGCATACTTAACTTTTGAACATTTTATTTCTTATAATTTCAATGTCTAAGCAAAAAACTTTTTTTCTGCTACAGTGGAAAGAGTATGGTATTTGTTAGCACCCAAGCCTAGGTTCAAGACCTTATCCCTTTCCTAACAATGTAGGAACAACGTGAAAAGCACTTGGCACAGCAGGTGTTTTATACACAGAGTTTTCCATTCTTCACTTACTTCATCGTAAAACCTCTACTTGAGTGTTTCGTTCGCAGGGCTGGTCTCACAAAGAATGCAGCAGTTCATGCTTAGAGCCTTGCTTCCTTCTTTCAGCCATCAGGGTCTTTTTCAAGTGATCTCAAGATCTGCCGAGTTCCACAAGTTAGCCATTTACACATGCTTTATATGGATTTAATTATGGATGCCCTTGAGCTTGAAGTGGCTTTACAGGTAGATGATTTAGCTCATTTTACAGTTGAGGAAATTAGGGGCCAAACATGTAACTTCCCCAAATATATGTGGTAACAGTGCTGGGAGGGGATTCCTCTTTTCCAGTGAAGTCCGCTGCTCTCCCTGTTATACTTCTTTGTGCATTGTAAGCTTCTTTGTCATTGTAGAAGGCCAATTCTTGTGTTATTTTAGCAGAACATAAAACCCCAGTAAGTGGAGGGGGATTTAGGGTGATGGGAGGGATGTGGCCCAGACATCGGGATAGGACTGCCTACATAATGTGAGGGCCTAGTGCAAAGTGAAAGTGTTGGGTCTCCTGTTCAAAACGCAGGAAAAAAATGCCATTAAAGGTACCGAAATATAAATGTTTCCCTTTCCTTCTGCTTCTCTTCTCAACACTGTCATGACTATTTAATGTTCATTTAATGTTTTAAGTAAAGAAAATTTTAAAAAATTTTAAGTTTTATTTTACTTGTTTTGACAGAGAGAGAGCGTGCACAGCAGGGGAGGAACAGAGAGAGAGGGAGAGAGAGAGAGATCATAGCAAGCAGGCTCTGCACTAACAGTGCAGAGCCTGATGCAGGGGTCGAACTCACGAACCGTGAGATCATGACCTGAGCCAAAATCAAGAGTCGGACGCTTAACTAGGTGACCCAAGGAAATTAAAATTTTAAATCACTGCAGAAATATTATTATTAGTCTTTGTATTATACAATACCTGTTTTAAATGTAAATATAAGGACATTTAACTTATAAATAGAAGCACCAAAATTATACAACTCTATTTTGTGCCCCATGTACATGTGTGTGTGTATTTTGTTCCTACCAGAATAGTGGAAATCTGCACAAAATTAAGTGTTTTTATTTCCTTCCTTGATAGGTACACATTCTGCCAATACTTGCGACATTTGGCTTACTGCTAAGTAAGGAAGACTGAAAGCCAGAAGAACTGTGGATGGCCCCATCTTTCCTTTTTTTTCTATGTCATTATTTTCACCATAAGTGGCCGGCTAATACAGGAAGGTAACACACTAACATTGCCTTCTTTCTGCATTCAAAGTAAGTTCTAGTTCAACCAGAAAGCCTCCCGGGACTGTCAGCAACTTGCCCTCATCCCCATCTTTACTTAGTCTTAGACATAACAAACTCACTGGCTCTGAGCCTCGTGGAACTCCCCTGCGTCATGGGGCCACCAGAATCGCGTGCTCACGGGCATCACAAATACAATATGTGATTGATGCAGCAAGGAACAGAGGTGGATGCTCGTGTCGGGGATATCTCCTCTGCTCTCTCACATGTTCCAATGTTGTGTCAGACTTCATTTCCAAAACATAATTTTAAAGATAAAATTAAGACTTTCAGGATGGCAACAGCAGAGCTTGACACCAAGTGGGTCATTTCTGAGCCTTGAGTCCTGTGCAACTGCACAGATCATGCCCGTGAAAGTGACCCTATTTGAAATGTTCCTGAAATCAGTCAGGCAGACACCTGGCTTACATACACAGTGGGACCAATCTGTTCTGCTTTGCGTCACCTCTTTCCCCTTTTCCCTCAATCTTTCGAGGAACTTTTTTTCAGAAAATCTTCCTTCACCGTTTACACTCGTCTTGTACAGTTTCGGTTGCCAACTGGACTCTTATTTCATTTTACATTGTTTTGTTTTCATTTCATTTATAGTTCACATCGCTGTATGTCAGTCATATAAATTATCTGAGACACTACGCCTATTTACCACACTATCCCATCTTTACAAAATCATTTATCAACATTGCACATTCTAACAAAACTATTGTGTGTCTATTTTTCTTGTTCTTTCTGAAATATGTTCTACAAATACAAGGCATTTCCACACAAATTTTTCCTCATGAGTAAACATCGTAAGTTTCTGTGTTGGAATGGCCGTTATCCCCTTACAAGAGTATTAGTAGTAAATATTTTGACTAAACATTGGTCAACATTCCTTGGTTTTCTTTCTTAAGTATTTGTAGTGTCTTCCAAACTTCATTGAATGTCTCTAAATGTGCAGGAACCGAATTATCTTTCTTCAGATGTATTTTATCATTTAATGTTTTCATTTAGTTGAACTATCAGTAATGCATATTTACAATGACTTATTTCAGGAGCACTATGAATAATAATAGAGTTAAAACGTCTTTAGTATTTATATTTACCAAAGCATTTCACATACTTTTCACTTCATCTTCATGGCAACCCTGGGAACGATCTACCAATGTACAGAAATTAACAAATAATACATTATATAGCACATATTAACATACAATTCCCCTCTTCTTCGTTTTAAACTTTTCTAAGAACTTCTCTAGAAATTATACATTAGCCTTCCCCACCCTGCCCCTGCCAAGTCTATAATTGAGGGAATATCAGGCCTTCATTACAAACAAATAAAATAGCCATTTTGCAGCTATTACAGTCATTTGGGTTTGTAGCCTATTACAGTTACATACCATTAAAATCACAAGAGAATTGGGCACCTGGGTGGCTCAGTCGGTTAAGCAGTGACTCCTGATTCAGCTCAGGTCATCATCTTCTGCTTCAGGGTTCGAGCCCCACACTGGGCTCTATGCTCACAGTGTGGAGCCTGCCTGGGATTCTCTCTCTCCTTCTCCTTCTCTCCCTCCCCCCTTCTCTCTCTCAAAATAAATAAACTTTAAAAACATAAAATCACAATAGAATAACTTTAAAATAAAGTATTTTTGGGGCACCTGGGTGGCTCAGTCGGTTAGGTGACCGACTTCAGCTCAGGTCACGATCTCACAGTTCATGAGTTCGAGCCCATGTCAGGCTCTGTGCTGACAGCTGGGAGCCTGGAGCCTACCTCAGATTCTGTGTCTCCCCTCTCTCTGCCCCTCCCTTGCTCATGCTCTGTGTCTCTCTGTCTCTCAGTAATAAATAAACGTTAAAAAATGTTTTTAATAAATTATTCTTTATTCCTGTACATTTTAAAATTGCCAGGTGCTTGTTTTCCAGGTCAAATGTGGAAGGTAGTGAAAGAGGGGGCTGAGTGATCAGGCCTGGCCCTTTTGCAGTGGCCTCTGTTGTCAAGCAGAACTCAGCATTTCACTGTTACAAAACATGGGGGCAAACATCATGAAACCAACCCCAAGCCCCTGATTTCCTTGAAAATGCTGAATAAATTTTCTCCCCCCAAATTTAAGTTGCACATATTCATTCTTGAAATCAGAACCGCTGCCAGATATTCTTTCTGGTCATGGCAACATATAAGAATCTGGAAAGTCGGGCGTGCCTGGGTGGCTCAGTCAGTTGAGCATCCGACTTTGGCTCTGGTTATGATCTCATGTTTGTGGGTTCGGGGCCCACTTCGGGCTCTGTGCTGGCAGCTCAGACCCTGGAGCCTGCTTCAGACTCTCTGTTTTCCTCTCTCCCTTTCTCTCAAAAGTAAATAAACATTAAAAAAAAAGAATTTGGAAAGCCATTCAAGCTGAACGGCTGGCCAAATGAATCAACATTTCCCATTCACACAGCAGCACAGTAGTATCCTAAATGTATTCCATTTTTGAATATATCACCTGTTTAACTTTCTTGGAAATTATTTTTTTTCTTGGAAATTATTTACATATATATTATATGATATCTAATATTTAAAAATATCTCTGTGATTATATTTGTGCGATTTTGATAGAGCTTCTAAGCTATCTATTCTTAGGTAAGTTTTAACAAAGGTCTCAGTGCTTGCTGCCTTCCTTAAATTTTATTCTGATGACCGGTTTCTATTTTAAATCCAATTTCTTTTCCTTCTGCTCACTTTCCATTCCTTCAGTGGGGACACGCCAATGCTTGGAATACCTTTTCACATTCACACTTCCTCCCCCCGTGGTTTCACTTTCCTTCCTTTTCCTTTCTCAGGTGTTCAGTTTCCCTACTCTCAGGTCCTTCCATACTCTCCCCTCTTCACTCATTCCAGTTGGTATAGCCGACCGGGAGTTGTCAGTTTCCAAAAAGGAGAAAGAGGAAGCATATTCACATCCTATACCTTTGGGTTACTTTCCTGCCGTTACTTCCCCCACTCCCTCTCCTGCTGTGAATAGTAACCTCTCCCCTCCCTCTTTCATATCTCCAAATTTTTCCTCTTAACGGATTGTTCCCATCATACCATTAACAGTGCTCATCTGAAAAAACTTTTTTTCTCTTCCAGCCACCTCCTTAACTCTCTGGTTCCCTGAGCAACAAAAGTCATGAATGAGTGTAGGTCTCCAGAGTCCTCTTTTCTCATTGTTTCTTAACCCCATTGTAATCAAGCTTGCTTTCTCCCCATCTGCTGTTGAACATCACGTGGTCAAATTTAATGGTCAATTCCTACTTTTCATCTGATGTAACCAGCCACATTTAACATGACTGATCACTGCCTCCTTCTTGAAGTAATTTCTTCCCTGGGATTTTCGCCCCTATCTCAGTGTTTCCTTGACCTCACTGGGTGGTGGTTGTCTGTCTCTTTCGCTCTTTTTTTTTTACTCACAGCTTCACGTTGAAGTCTTTACACTTCTCTTCTCTCTACACTAGTTTCCTAGGTGACCTCATCTGGTCCCAGGACTTTAAATTTCATCTTTATGCACATGGCTCTTGAATTTAAATCTCTAGCACTGATTTCTCTCTAACTCCAGACTTTTTTTTTTTAATTTTTTTAATGTTTATTTACTTTTGAGACAGAGACAGAGCATGAATGGGGGAGGGTCAGAGAGAGAGGGAGACAGAATCTGAAGCAGGCTCCAGGCTCTGAGCTGTCAGCACAGAGCCCGACGCGGGGCTCAAACTCATGGACCGTGAGATCATGACCTGAGCCGAAGTCAGACGCTTAACTGACTGAGCCACCCAGGCGCCCCAACTCCAGACTTTTACAATCAACACCTAACATCTTCACGTGTTACCCAATCAATAAACAAAACAGAACTGATTTTCTCCTCAAAAATCTGCTCTGCCAGTCAAGTGTTCCCTATCTCTGCTCATGGCATATCCATTCTGTTAAATTGCTTGCTTCAAAAATCTTGGTATGCTCTCTGGCTCCCTCTGTTTCCCCTTGTAATCCACACATTCCATCCATCAGCCACTCCCGTTGCTTTATCTTCAAAATGTAGCCAGCCCCCAACCACTTCAATTCCATCCACTGAAAAGACATTAGTCCAACACACATCATCAGACATATCATCCCGGCACCGTATGAGTTCAATTAGCCTGCTAGTAGAACTTCCAGCTTTGACCTTTGTGTCCCTTACAACCTATCCTCTATCTAACAGCCAGAGTGAGCCTTTGGAAAATTCATTCAGACCACATGGTTTTGCTCAGAACCCTTCAACGGTTTCCCTTAGCTCTCGGAATAAAATTCATAATCCTTATCATCATCTGCAAGGTCACATGGGATAAGCATCCCGCTCCCCTCGGACCTTTTCTCCTTACTGCTCTTAATTCTCTCTCACTGTTTCCATCACATTGACCTCTTTGTTCTTCCCGAATGAATTGCACCAAGCCTGTCTTTTCCAGAATATTTTTTTCTCTTCATATCTGCATGGCTTGCTCACTTTATATGTCTCTGACCAATGACAATTTGTCAAAAAAGAAATGCTGCACTTGACCACTCTATATAAAATAACACCATTCTATTCTCCAACCTAATATCCCCATCCTGCTGTGTTTAATATTTTTTCGTGGTGTATTTATTTATCATTTGCCTCCTTTCACTGCAACGAAAGTTCCACGAAGGTCATGGCCATTTTGTTGTTATTTATTATGACATCTCCAGCAACCAGAATAACACCTGGCACAAAGTAAGCACTAAGGAAATTTTTCTGACTGAATAAACCAATTTTGTCATTGCTAGATCGTGAATTTTAAAAAAACCATTACCTTTAAAATTATCATTAAGTGTATCAGAAAACATACTATACTATAGCTACTGGAGCTTAACTTTGCTTTGCAACTCAACTCTTCCTTGAGCAGAATTGACACTTTGGAATACTATCTGTCAACGGGAATATCTTCTTTTGTGAGACTCTTTGTCAAAGCGATCATAGTAAACTATTGATGGAGTCCTATCACATTGAATTAAATGTCTTCACACTGTGTAGTCACATAGTGTCAAAGCAGTATCCCAGTCCAGCATGGTAGCAGTCCTCAGTGGCTCCCTATTGTACAGAACTTTTATGCAGTAATCTGACATCAGTAATATTTATTCAATTAAATCGTATGAGAAAGCATTTCACAATCATCTATAATTAGCCATCATGATATGTGGTCTCCAATGGCTATAGAATTGAGGCCATCACAAGATGTTTAATCTCTGGTTCTGAAGCTAAGAACTCTGGGTTCTTAGAGTATTTGGGGACACCCAGATGCTCCCCTCACATCATTGTTCCTTGCGTGGAAAAAAAAGCAGCAGCATCAATAAATGGAAAATAAAATATCCCTAAGTTTCCTCTCTCTTTGTTTTCTTCTCTCCACAGTGGCTGCAGTGTGCGGGCTGCCTTCTGGCACATGAGCTCGAGTGACTCTCACGTCTGCTGGAGGACTGCAGGCTTCCCTGTCATCGTGGTGTGATCCTCCCTAGCCAGTTTGGGGCTGCAGGCCCCCGCTTCCACTCTCATCACGTTCCCTGTTTGTGCTTGTTCCGGGGGTACCTGTCATCCTGCTATGACAGTCTGTTCTGCCCTGCTCCTCTAGCCCCATGCCACCATCTCTGCTCTTTCTCTGCTATCAGTAGTTCCTGAACTCTGGCTACCGACAGCTTGCCAACAGCACACTCTGTGCCCTTGTCATCTCTCGCCTATCACACCTGCTGCTGCCACCTGTTCCAGTACTTTGCCAACATCTCCCCTACTGCCTTCAGTGCTGGCCATGCTCCTTCAGGGGGAGGAAGGCGTTTTTTTTCCTAATCAGTGGCTGCTGCTGGACAGTGACACAACTAAACAGTGACATCTGGGAAATATCATGTCACCTGTCCTTGAGATGGTGTACTCGTGTCATTGCTGCCAAGATATTTAACCACCAAATTCTGAGATCTGTGATGTTTACCGTTCTAAGAATGTTTTCTTCCCCTGGCTTTCTAAGAACGGCAACTTCTGCCAAAATAAAATCTGTTAATTGAGAGTACTCTAGTAAGCTTATTTTTAAAGACTTCTCCCTGATTTTCATATCAAAATTTAGTTATGGGGAGAGGGAGGGAGATATATATTGCAAAAGTTTGGTTCCAGTATCTCTGACATTAGCTAGGGCATAGAAATAAGTTTAAATCAAAGATACCTAGTATGCTTCTGAGTAAGTCTGAACTAAACTTTCAGATTTTATCGTGAAGGTTGATTTGGTATATCATCTGTAAAAGATATACAGTTAGGATAGTGGTGATATACGACATACTTCTGGATAAATGACGGGCCCCATAATATTCTGTTTTCCCAAAATGCCAAAGAGAAAAATTGGGGCTGGGAGAGAGAAAAGGTCAATGAAATAATATATTTGAGAACAATAAAAATTTTTAGAAAACAAGATTTAAAAAAAATTGTATATGCATAGAATGGATTAAGGGAGTTCCAAAGATTAAAAGAAATCAAAAGATACAAATGTGGTATGTAAACTATAAACTATTATAAAGATTATATTTAACCAGGTTATTTCCAAAGCACAGCTTCCAGAAACAATAACCTGATTTCTCAGTAAGGCAGCCTTTTGCATTTATGAACAGCTCAAACTGCTAGAAAAATTATACCAAGCTAACAGCTAATTTCACTTATACTAATTCTATCACTCTAGAATTACATAAAATAGTTCTATCTCATTAGGAAATCCCTTTAAATAATTGAAGACAACTTTACAAAAATGTAAGATCCAGAATAGCCATGTTTCTGTAGAACTGGAGACTTAAGAGTTTCATGCATTATTAGAGGGGTCTGTGGGGAGCAATATTACTTTTTGAAAAGTAATCAATATTTACTCAAACAGAAATTGCACTTCACGTTTGATCTAAACCTATTCCAGTTTTGGGGGTCTATCTCATAGACATAAACTCAGAAGTATGCTTGGATGTTTTGCATTGTGAGTAGTTATGGTAAAAAAAAATACTAGAAATAACTGAAATAGCCATAAAAACATATTAATTGTATATATCCCATGGAACATAAAGCAAATATTTAAAAAATTAATTAGATCTATATGTATTGATCTCTATGTAATCCAAGAAGGCTGCCCTTGGTATATTTTTATGTGAGGGAAGCACAACCATGTGTATTATAAGGTCTCATTTCTTAAAACAAACAAGGAGCAGCTCAAATATATATCTGAAGATATATGTTTGAAATACGATTTAAAAAACATGGAAGAACATACTTCACATCAATATTGATTATATATATTAAAAACATATACATCTCTTTTGCTTGAATATATTTGCATTTCTCTTTCAATGTAAAAGATCTAATAGCTAAAAACACAAAACATATTTTTTTGTAAAGTTCAATCTATGCTATTCTATAACAGTATGTGCTTCTAGGGTTTCTTTGATTTGGAAATTACACTCATTTTCCCAGTCACAGTGACAAACGTACCTGGATTTCATACATGAATCATTAAGAATCTTAGTAAGAATTAACTCTAACAAAGTTAAGTCAATGAGGCCACTATTGTTTTTTTAAGTAGTCATTTTTATATTTGAGTTGAAATTGGAAATGCATCCAAGTAAACATTGTCAAAAAATTATAACTCCAAAAAAGATATAGTCCTCCCAGTTCTATTTTCTATGCTAACCATCCCCAGATCTTTCAATCAAATGATAATATTCTCAGATCTTTTACACCACATTGGCTGTAATTCTCTGTTTCTATTTTAAAATGTTATCCTGCCTTGGAAACATTTATCCATATATTTCTTAAAGTATCCCAATATTGCAATCGATATTAGACAGTTTATTTCAATAGAGATTTACCTTGAAGTCGTGGCAAACTAACAGCCCCACATCTCTTCCTTGTGTGTTGTGTTCGTGAATGTTTTAATAGAAACTACATAGATCCTTTATCAATTGTACTTGAGCAGTTGATCTTTTTTTTTTTTTTTTTTTTTTTTTTTTTTTTTTTGGTCTACATGTAGGACGTTATCATTATCTATTTTTATTTTTAAAAATTTTTTTTCAACGTTTATTTATTTTTGGGACAGAGAGAGACAGAGCATGAACGGGGGAGGGGCAGAGAGAGAGGGAGACACAGAATCCGAAACAGGCTCCAGGCTCTGAGCCATCAGCCCAGAGCCTGACGCGGGGCTCGAACTCACGGACCGCCAGATCGTGACCTGGCTGAAGTCGGACGCTTAACCGACTGCGCCACCCAGGCGCCCCTATCATTATCTATTTTTAATTTGATTGTGGTTGCCATGTTAAAATAAAAAAGGAACTATATCATACATAAAGTGTGATTATAATCATGCGGAAAATAAACCTACTTGTTAAAAGAAATAACAAAATAAACAGAGCTCAATTATTGACTATGAATGTGGCTAGGCATCAGAATCATAAGTGATTTCCCCTCCCCCACTTTTTGATAGTTTCTTTAATTATATTTAAGTGAAAAGTTATATTATTTTAAAGAAAAACTTAAAAGAAGGGAGAGTGACATCACCAAGATGGTGACAGGGGTTTTTCCTGACTTTTCTCCTTCTCACAAGAAGAACAAGTAACAACTACTAAACAAGACACCACTGAAGGACTCCTAGAACACAGGGGTGAGGCTGAAGTAGTCCCCATCCCCCCATACCTCAGGAAACCAGACAGACTGTATTAGAAGGGTAAGAGAAGCTGCTGTATATCGACCCTATTGTCCCTTCCCCACACCAGTGTAGCGCTACTCAGAGAGGTCTCCCCTGAGCCTCCAATTCCTACAGTGGGGAAAGACAACCAGTCTCCCCCAGCACTCTGGGTCACTTTGCAGAACCTCTGACCTCACACCATGAGGACTGCAGAGGAGTCTGCAGGGCTCAACCACTGGGAATCTAACTGTGACAGAGAAGAGAGGAGGGGCTTGCAACAACCTGCACATGAATCTTGGCAGACTGAGTTGATACGTGTGGTGCCCACATAGTAATCCCCACCAGCAGTTTTGTTTATCTGCAGAAACAGACTGGGGGCACCTTCTGACTAGGGAACTCAGTGGGTTGCAGATCTGCCTGATTTGACTCCTCAAACAAGGAGTTTGGCTGGCTCAAGAGCCCAGTTTGCCCAGGCCTAGCCAAGATGCTGAATCACAGCCCTATCTGCCGTGGACAGTGTTTTCTTGCTCCATCTGACCAGAGTGGCTGGCAACAACTGGAAGTTGTGTGGCCCAGCAGTGCTTAAGCCAAGAGGCAGACAAGCAGAAAAGATTGCCTCCTCCCAACCCCCCACCCCAAGCAAAACTAGTATTGAGCATGGTGGTTTCCCATGCTCTGCACAGGCTGGGATTAATTCATAGCCAAAGCTGAGGGTAGCTCCTAGCCCCTTCTAAATAAGAAGGCTGTTTGAGAAATTGAGACTAGCCTGGAACACCCCTTCTATGGCCTGTCCAGGCCATGGCTGAAACATAATTTCACCTATTGTGGAGAAAATCTTCCAGCCCCATTTGACCAGCTCCTAGAAGCTATGCAGCCCAGCAGCACACAAGCCAATAGAAGGGCCAACAGAGTGATGGTTTGTAGAGCAAAGCCAGTGGCTCCGTGTGGCCAGAGAATTTGGGGTGTAGGTCAGCCTGAGTTAAGACAACAAAGAGCTTTACCAGTTTTAGAGCTGCTTCTTCCACTGCACTCAGGGAAGAAATCTAATTCATAGCCCTCTAATTACTGAATACAACCTTTAGGGGCACCTGGATGGCTCAGTTGGTTAAATGCTGTGCAGGTCATGATTTTGCAGTTCACAAGTTTGAGCCCTGTGTTGGGCTCTGTGCTGACAGCTCAGAGCCTGGGAGCCTGCTTCAGAATCCGCTTCTCATTCTGTCTCCACACTTTCCCTGCTGGTGCTCTGTCTCTCTCACTCTCTCTCAAAAAGAAATAAGCATCTATTTAAAAAATGAATAGCCAGCCTGACCAGGGAACCTAACTGAAGCACATGGGAAGCCATGTTGCCCATTCAACAGCTCTACCTACAGTGGCACTTGAACAGAGAGCATTGTCCATGGCTTCCCCATCTGTAAAACAAAATTGGTGGCCTCACCTGACCAGGGAATTCAGTGCACACTCAAGCCTGATTTAGGCTCCCAAACAATGACCTGTACAGTTCCTGGACCTTGGCCTATTGCCTGCCAGGGGACCCATAGCTCCACCTACTACTGAATATAGTATTCAGTCGCAACTGTCTAGTAAGCCTGACCAGAGAATCCAAGCAACCCTGTAGCTCATACTACAGCTTCACTTGGGTAGGGAACCAAGCAAGCAATTCTATGCAGCCAGTGGCTTATCTCCTCCATCTCTTCCCTCAGAGCTACTTTACCCCCAAATAGACCATACTACCAGGCCACACCTACCCAATGACATGATCAGTGGCCATACTCCGAAACCTAAACTAGTTGACTAGTGAAGAACTGCCTCTGTCAAAACAGACATATAAGGATTGGAAGAGAAGTTCTATTACTCAAAGGCACAGATACCTGTTTAAGGAATCAAGGATCATGAAATATCAGGTAAATATTTCATCATCAAAATAAAATAATAAAGTTCTTATAACTGACCTTAAAGAAATGGAGATCTATGAACTGTTAGACAAAGAATTCAGAATAATGTTCTTAAGCAAGTTTACTGAACTACAAGAAAACACAGACCAACAACCAAATGAAAATAGGAAAGCAATGCTTGAACAAAACAAGATGTTTGACAGGAAAATAGCAACCATCCTAGAGTTGTAAAATAAAACAACTATACTGAAGAATCCAATAGATAGTTTCAAAAGTAGACTAAACCGTGGAGAAGAAAGGATCAGTGGCATGGAGGATAAGGCATTGAAAATTACCCAGTCAGAAAAGCAAAAAGAAAAAATGAAAAAGAGTAAAGAAAGCCCTGGGAAAACCTATAGGAATTATGGGACACAACAAAAGGAAACAATATTCACAATATGGGAACTCCAGAAGAAGAGAAATAGAATGAGACAGAAAGTATATTTAACACAATAGTGGCTGCAAATTTTCTGAACCCTGGGAGGGAAATGGATATCCAGATTCAGGAGGCCCCAAGGATCCCAAACAAGTTGAACCCTCATAGGGCTAAAATGGAGACATGTTTTAACTAAATTGTCAAAAGTCAAATACAAAGAAATAATTTTAAGAACAGCAAGAGAAAAGAGAGAAGTTACATACAAGGGAACCCTTGTAAGGCCAACAGCAGATTTCTCAAAAGAAACTTTCCAGGCCAGGAGAAAATGAAATGACATATTCAAAATATGGAAATGAAATAACTGTCAACCAAGAACTCTATACCCAGCAAAGCTGTTCTTCAGAAACAAAGGAGGAATAAAGACTTTCCGAAACAAACAAAAGCTGAGGGCATTCATTACCACCACACCTACCTTACAAGAAATACGAAAGGCAGTTCTTTGATGAAAGTAAAAGAATGCTAAATAACATTATAAAAGCACACAAAAAATACTGTAAATCTCACTGACAATGGTAAATATATAGTCATAGATTCTGCAACATGGTAACAGTGGTGTGTAAGTCACAACTCTAGTTGAAAAGTTAAAAAAAAGAATGTAGCAAAAAAACCCCTAAATACAATAATCTGTTTTTAATTACACAATATAAAAACATATAATAGCAATAACCTAAAATGTGTGGAGGAGAAGAAGTAAGAGTGTAAAGCATATTAATTGTATTGTATTTAAGTTGTTATCAGTTTAAAATAAGGTATTATAAACTTAAGATATTTCATGTAAGCTTCATGGTAACCACAAGATAAATCTTGCAGTCATTATACAAAAGAACATGATAAAGTTGAAGCATACTGATCCCCAAAGACATCAAAACACAAAAAGAGACAGCAGAAAAAGAAATGAGGCACAATGGATCTGATCTACAAAAGCTAAAAAAACAATGAACAAAATGGCCATAGTAATAACAACTTTAAGCATATACAGATTAAATTCACTAATCAAAAGACATAGAAGGACTGAATGAATAAAAAAACCCAAAAGTCAACAATATGTTGCCTACAAGAGACTCATTTTAGCCTTAGAGACACACGTAGACTGAGAATGAAGGGGTGGAAAAAGGCCTTTCAAGCAAATGGTAACCCAAAACTAGCAAGGGTGGCTATACTTTTATTAGACAACATAGACTTTAGAGTAAAAATGGTAAAAAGAGATAAGGATATAGAGATAAAGGGAGTAAATACATCAAGAAGCTGTAATAATTGTAAATATTTATGCACACAACATTGGAGCACCTAAATCTATAAGGCAAAAAGTAACAGAGCTAAAAGAAGAAACAAACAGAAATATAACAATACTTCTGGACTTTATAACAATACTGGAGGATTTAATACCCCAATAATACTTTTAATACCTCAACGATGGATAGATTATGTAGACAAAGAGTCAATAAGGAAGCTGCAAATTTGAACAACACTATAGGCCAAATGGATCTAACGGACATAAACAGGAGATTCTATCCAACAAAAGCAACATACACATTTTTCTCAAATGTACATGGAACATTTTCTAGGATAGACCTTATGTTAGGCCACAAAACAAGTCTTAGCAAATTGAAGAAGACTGAAATCATTGAAATCAAGTAACTTCTCTGACCACACTGGTATGAGATTAGAAATAAAAAAAACAAGAGGAAAAGTGGAAAATTCATGAACACGTGGAAGTTAAACAACATTCTCCTGAATAATCAATGAACAAAGAAGAACTTAAAGGAGAAGTAAAAATGTTTTTGGAGACAAAAATGAAGCACGACATACCAGAACTTGTAGGATGCAGCAAAACAGTTCTAAAAGGGAAATTCATTGAAATAAATATCTACATTAAAAAGCAAAAAGGATCCCAAATAAGCAATCTAACTTTATGCCATCATGAACTAGAAAAAGAAGAAGAAACTGAGATCAAAGTTAAGAACAAAAGAAACAAATAAAGGTTAGAGCAGAAATAAATGCCATAGAGAGAATAGAAAAACCATAGAAAAGATTAACCAAACTTAGAGTTGGTTCTTTGAAAAGAAACAAAATTAACGAACTCTTAGCCAGTCCAACCAAAGGAGAAAAAAAAAAGAACCTACACCAACAAAATTAACAATGAAAAGTGAGACATTAAAACTGACACCATAGAAATTCAAAAGATTGTAAAAGGCTGCTATGAACAACTATATTGCCAACAAGCTGGGTAACTTACAAGAAATGGAAAACTCTCAGAAATATACAACTTACCAACATTAAGTCAAGAAGAAAGAGAAAATCTGAATAGACCAATTAGGAGTAAGGATATTGAATCAGTAATTAAAAAAATCTCCCAGTAAAGAAAAGTCCGGGACCAGCCCACAGGTGAATGTTATCATACACTTAAAGAATTCACATCATTCCTTCTCAAACTATTCCAAAACAATTAAAGAAGAGGAAATAGTCCCAAACTCATTTTATGAGGCTACAATTATCTTGATACCAAGACCAGAAAAGAACACTACCAGAAGAGAAGATCATAGGCCAATATCACTAATGAATAGATGCAAAAATTCTCAATAAAATACCAGCAAACCAAATTCAGCTGCACATTGAAGGAATCATTCATCACAATCAAGCGGGACTTCCCCCTGGAATTATACCTTGGTGCAGCCACTACGGAAAACGATATGGAAACCGAACTACCATATGATCCAGACATTCATTCTACTTCTGGCAATATATTCAAAGGTAGGAAAAACACTAACTCAGAAAATTACCTGAGTTCCAATCTTCTTAGCAGCATTATTCACAATAGCCACGGCACGGAAACAACCTAAGTGTCCATCAAAGGATGAATGGATAAAGAAGTTGTGATGTGCGTGCGCACACACACACACACAAGAATATTATTCAGCCATTAAAAAACGAAATCCTGCTCTTTGTGACAACATGGAAGTATCCTGAAGGCATGATGCTTGGTGAAATAAGTCAGGCAGAGAAAAACAAATATTGCATTATCTCACTTATATGTGTAACCTTTAGAAAGAAGAAAACTAAATTCATAGAAAAAGAGATCAGACTGTAGTTATCAGAGGTGGAGGAGTGGGGTGGGGTGGGAGTTGGTGGAGGGGGAATTGGAGGAAGGTTGTCAAAAGGTACAAGCGTCCCCATACCAGTCAGTACTGGGGATGTACTGTACAACGTGACAAGAGCTAACACTGCTCTATTATACATAGGAAAGTTGTTAAGAAAGTAAATTCTAAGTGTTCTCATCACAGGGAGAAAATTTTGTTTCCTTTTTTCATTTCATATTTATATGAAAAGATGGGTGTTACCTGCACCTATTATAGTAATCATTTCACGATATACATAAATCAAACCATCAAGCTATATGCATTAAACTATTGCAACAATGTATGCCAATTGTTTCTCGATAAAACTGGGAAAAAATTAAAATGACCTTCATCCTGTTTGAACAAACCGCCGTGTATTCAAGAATGATATAAGAAAGAGAACTTAGAAACATCTAATTGCAGAGTAGCGATAATTCCTAGTTTGTAGGATCTTGGCTGTTGATGTGGCCTGTTCCCCCAACTTTAGTACAAAAGGCAAAGGAAAAAGTGGAGTTGTTGTTTTGTGGGTATAAAGTTTCAGTTTTGCAAGATAAAAAATTTCGGAAAATCTTGTTTCACAACAGTGTGACTGTACTTCACACTACTGAACTAACATCACTTCCAAATGATTAAGATGGTAAGTTGTATGTTACATGTGTCTTATCATAAACTTTTTTTTTTCAACGTTTATTTATTTTTGGGACAGAGAGAGACAGAGCATGAACGGGGGAGGGGCAGAGAGAGAGGGAGACACAGAATCGGAAACAGGCTCCAGGCTCTGAGCCGTCAGCCCAGAGCCCGACGCGGGGCTCGAACTCACGGACCGCGAGATCGTGACCTGGCTGAAGTCGGACGCTTAACCGACTGCGCCCCCCAGGCGCCCCTTATCATAAACTTTTTAAAGTGTGGAAAGAGGAAAACTTCTCAATACTAGGTATGGCAGATGGGGAAGTATTTTATCCCTCAAAGCATTCTGCCTTGGATAACTTGGTAGAGTGTTATTGCATTAAAGGAAAAAGCGAATATATATGAGGAGGAACAATAGATACTGTGATACTTTGTACCATCCTTTCTTTGCCCAAATGATTTCGGCAGTGCTGGATGAAGCAGTTCCTCGTGCATTGCCAGGGTCCTATCTCAAATGGGAACTATTATATCTCTCTCTGCTTTTCTACCTCAGGGCTTTCTTCTAAGGCAGGAGCACCCTCAATCAGCACACAGATGCATCCTGGAAGGAAGAGGAAGAGGAATCAGGGAGTAAGAGCTCCATCTTCCCGTGCTTTTGTGAGACAGTTTTGATGCAGATTCTACAGGGTGCCCAGCATGTCCCCACTGGGTCTGAACCCCAGCTAATGATGCTGGTAACCAGTTCAGTAATCTACCCCCACCCCCTTTATTTTGGCCTTTTCCCCGTATCTGGTTTCATTCTCTCAATTCCCTCTTTTCTGCTTTGTAGAATCATCTTCCAAATAAACTATCTACACCCAATCCTTGTCTCAGGCTCTGATCAAAACCAAGATAAAGATAATGATTGACAGGACAAGTAAAGTTTAGAATTATTTGAAAGATTAGCTGAAGATGTCCATTGGAAAGCTAGAAATTAGTGTCATTTCAAAAATAACGTCTTTTCCATTGTCTTAATTTACTTTGCTTTTCATCTTTCCAAAAATTGTTCTTTCTGTCACTCATTGACATTTTGTATTGTTCTGTGCCCCTTCTCCTATTTCACTGTGTTTTTTTTAAGCCTGAGATCTTTAAGAAAGTTAATTTAAGAGAAAGTTTATTTAAAATGCCTCACTTTTTTTCTTCCTCAAATGAATTATATGCGACCATATACAGGTCTAGTTTCTTTTCAGGGAATCTCTGACCCTCTTGAGTTTCTAGCCATAAAGTCACATCTAATCTTTTCCCTAATCTAATGCACTGAATACGGGCATGTTTTCTACTTTCTCTGTGCCTTTATTTCATCAAATGCAAAATAGTATTTTTTTTTTAATGTGAAAGATACAATAAATGGTATTTTGATCCTGCCTGATTTTGTCAGTCTACAAGAGTTGTAACAAAGATGTTTCATTTTCTTCCTTTTTAAAAATATACCTCTAGGAACCCATTATGTCCATGTGTCATATCTTATTGGATGCACAGTGTCAGAAATGTGGTTGAAATCTGGAGAAATCCTGGATCTCTGGCACTCTTCCAAAGGCTAAAAGAAATGTTCGCAGAAATGAAAGCAATTTGTCCTAGGAGAAGTAAAATTGTTCTGCTTGAATCAAAATTGTCTCAAAGAGAAGAAAAAAATGGAAAGTTTGAGAGATGAAATGATGATTAATCCACCCTTGTAAGTTAGAGCACTCTTTCTCTTCCTGTCACAAGGATATTGTGATCATGTTTCTTTACCCTAATCCTTCTGCAGGCATGGTGATCCCCATCTCCTAGGATATCATTTTCCCCCCTCTGCTTGGTTTCTCCCACTTCTATACCTACTCTCTATTGTCTTTTTTGGAAGTAACTTTTCCCCATGATATTTATCCTTTTCATAAGGTTTAGAGGACTTGTTACTTTGACTTAAGTTTAAAGAGAATCATTAGAAATAGAGCATTTAAAAGACATTAACTCAAGGATTTTCACCAAAAAAAGAGCAACTTTAAATAAAACATCTGAAATAAACCAGAGTAATCAAATGTTGATAAAAACAAGGGCAGAAGTATTCTCATTCTTCTCCTAAGTTTATATATAAGAAAATGAAGGTTCATGAAGTTTAAGTGATATGTTCAGAGCCACATTCCAATAATCAGCATTGCCAGGACTAAAACTTACTCTTTCTGTCTTTTAATGAAATTTAGTTGAAATAAGCTGCAGTATGGTCAGTAATACCCAAGATTAACAGTAGAAATAAGTGACTTTTTTTTGTTGATCTTGTTTATGACATCTGTCTTGTTTTTAAAAGAATCCTAGTGATTATCTAATCGCTTTTATAGATTTTACATCTTACAGTGAAAGCCTGATACATTGATAAACTAAGTAATTTAGCTAACCACATGGTTAATCAATGGCAGAGGTAGAACCAGAACCCATTCATTCATTCATTCATTCATTCATTCATTTCTTCAGTTATGCAATAAATATTTCCTGAGTGCATTTTTGGTTGCAGTCATAATGCTAGGGAATACAAATTCAAATAGTGACTTCAATAAACACAGTTCCTGCTCTCATGGAGTTCATGGTAGGCCATAGCTGGGTTGCTGTATATCTGATGATGACATAAGAAAGAGAACTTGGGAACATTTAGTTGTTCCCAGTTGATAGGATCTTGGCTGCTTATGTGGCCTATACCCCTGGCCTAAAAGTATAAAAGGCAGAAGCCTTATGATTTTTTGGGTTCTCTTACCTGATTGGTTCTTTAAGGGACTGAATAAACCAACCCACTTTACACACAGTAGCATGAGGAACTAAGAAGAAATGATCACATATATTCCCTTATAAACTCTTGTGTATAACCTTGACACCCCTTGATTCCTTGCTTTGTAGGAGAGCAAAGTGAAAGCAGCCTTTGCTAGCATCTAGATTGCCTTTCTTGCCAGTATTTGAAACCATATCAACTTTAGTGGACTAACCTGGTTTAGAGTTTATTGTCCAGTGAAAGCTACTCAAAAATGTAGCTAAGTATAGAGTCTAATCCTAGGAGGAGTATAACAGGTGGCAGGTCTTATGCCATTTGCTGGTTGGAAACAAGGCTTCCACTTTTAACTTTATTTATGTACTTTGTAAATCATACTGCTGATTTTTAGTTGTACACACTGATCTTTACTTTCACACAGCTCTTATCTAACCCTTGGGGGAAGGCTGGTGCAGTGTTGTTTAAACTTTGATGAAATAACTAGGCTTATTTTAACCTAGTGCCTGAAAAAATGATTGAAACACATGCTGTTTTTGGAGAGACTAGCAGGACCAGTCACACACTCGCTCCTTTTTTAGCTTACATAGTGTAGGAGATAGACATTAGACTAATTATCCCATAAAAAGCTATGTAGAAAAAAACTGTATAGGCACAGTTGTGATAAGTAGAGATACTTTAAAATAAATGGAATACTTTGAAAATGCATCATGGAAGGACCTAATCTGGATTTGAGGTGGGAGATAAGTCAGGGAAGGCTCTTAGGAGAAAGCAGCTTTGAAGCTATTTTTTAAAATAAATAAAGGAATAAAAAAGAAGAAAGAAGTCAAGGAAAATTGTGGGAAGTGGGGGGAACACTCCCCTCCCCTTCTTCATGTTTTTCATTTAAAGGACAGAATCACTTTAATGTCATATGGCATGACATCTTAGGGCCAACTACAACCCAATTACGATATTGATTGTGGTGACAGTTGTGTGTCTATGCATTCGTCAAAACTTAGATCAGTACACCAAAAAGAATGAATTTTACCATTTATAATTTTTTAAATGAAATGAAAACAAAATATAAATTAAATAGAGTATTGACTGCTGTTGTCCAATTGCTTCTTTGTCTTCATGTTGAAAAGCAAAAGTAGGGGCGCCTGGGTGGCGCAGTCCTTTAAGCGTCCGACTTCAGCCAGGTCACGATCTCGCAGTCCGTGAGTTCGAGCCCCGCGTCAGGCTCTGGGCTGATGGCTCAGAGCCTGGAGCCTGTTTCCGATTCTGTGTCTCCCTCTCTCTCTGCCCCTCCCCCGTTCATGCTCTGTCTCTCTCTGTCCCAAAAATAAATAAACGTTGAAAAAAAAAATTAAAAAAAAAAAAAAAAGAAAAGCAAAAGTAATGTAAGTGTGCACGGGATTATGTGTGCTTCCTGGAAATTCTAATCTTCCCTTTGTGAATAGAAAGTTTGCTTTTGTTTGTCTTTGTCTGAATATTCTAGGTTTCTAACACAAGAAGGACTCTTTAGTATGGCTTTAATATTTAGACAGGCTAGGAAAATCCCTAGAAGAAAAATATGTTTTGTAACATACTGATTTGACAAATGTAGTGCTATTTGAAGGGTTTATACTGGCATTCCATGACAGGTGTCTTTGTTATCTAGAAGAGATATGGCAATACTCACTGGTAGAACACATGATATAAGTGCCTGAATGTCATCACTGCAGTTATGGGAAGATATGAAAGATCATTATTGCATACCCTGCAAAACTTGTGTAGCATTGCTGTTAAATTGGAGGCCTGTCGTTTCTCTATGTGTCATCTGATGACATTGTCTCTGATATTTATGACAAAGGAAATCCCTTGGGATTTTTACCACTCAGATTAAATAACATTTTCTCTACCTTTTACAGAATTGAAGAAATCGGACTTAGAAAAATCCACTTAGATTCATTTGTTGACTTGCATCCAAATGTGAATGCCCCCTCTCCTCCAAAATGATTTTTCTCTAAACTCTCTAAGAAGAAAAAAAGGGATTGCATGGTGGTTAATGGTACTGAGGAACCCAAAGTGCCAGAAAAGAATAATACTGCTCTATTTATATGCATTAGCTCCTTGGTTCTCACAATGATAATCAAAAAAGCAGAGGTTATTACTGACTCTGTTTTACAAATGAGGAGAGTGAGGACCAGAGAGGTTTAGAAATTTGCTCCAGGGGCATCTGGGTGGCTCAGTCGGTTAAGCGTCAGACTTTGGCCTAGGTCGTGATCTCTCACAGTTCTTGGGATCCAGCCCCACATTGGGCTCTGCACTGTCTGCTTGGGATTCTCTCTGCCTCTCTCTCTTTGCCCCTCCCCCTATTGCGTGCGCTCCCAGGTGCGCTTGTGGTCTCTCTGCTTCTCTCAAAATAAACAAATAAACTGAAGGAAAGAAAGAAAGAAAGAAAGATAAAGAAAGAAAGAAAAAGAAAGAAAGAAAGAAAGAAAGAAAGAAAGAAAGAAAGAAAGAAAGAAAGAAAGAAAGAAAGAAAGAAAGAAAGAAAGAAAGAAAGAAAGAAAGAAACTTGCTCCAGGTTGCAGAGCTAGGAAGTGTTCTGAGCCTTGTTCAGGTTGGAGAGGACTGATTGTGTGTTTTATGTGCCAAGGTCAGCTGTGCTTGTGGAGAGGAGTAATGGTGAGGAATTCACCCAAGCATCTTCTAATTCTGATGTTTAGGTGCATGCTGATTTCTTACTGTTGGATGCCTGTGTCTTGTGTCAATTCTTATTGAGATCTCAGACCTGATACCCAGCATTTACATAGAAGGTAGTTTCTTGTGATTCCCTTTAAGAAGCTATCATCCTCCCCCAGGGTTTTGGTTCATTACAAATCCTGTTTTCAATGACAATAAGATTAGGGATGAAGCAATTGCAATGGGATGTGCGAGATTTCCTTCCCTTTATTAATTAATACAAAGCCAATATTTTAAATTACAATTTCAAATGTTTCAAAATGCTCTACCTTGGTAACAAACGAACATAAACTTTGCTGTTGAAATAGATGATTCCTTTATGATTCTATTTTCCTTACAATACACAGACCTTTAACATTTTTAATCTTAGACATGTCCCAAAGCTTTCATTTTAATGTTGTTATATTAAACACACAATCCTGTTGCTCATCTTTCTCCAACAAATCAAAGCACATTACAGATGAAACTTAATGGAATTGAGGCTCTAAAATACTTTTTTTAAACTTTACAATTTAATCATGTGTAAGAAACACTCTTAAAGCTAACAGGTTGGTATCTCAGTTTTAGAAATGGAGAAAAAGAGATGAAAACAGGTTCAAGTTAGTTTTAAGTGATCTCTAGCACCTCAGCTGTGTGAAGTTATTCAATTCAGTCAATGTGAGATTATTTGTTTGATTTTAAGACACATAGCTTTAACCACCATGACATCAGGTGGCTGCTACAAAGGTATTCTGATATGGAAATCCAAAGGAAAATCGCTTTCTTTTAAAGGGTGGACAAATCATCTGAACAGATCCTTACACCCTGCAAACCATTGCACCTGCCAGAGGCCTCAGGGTCAGAAAAGATGGCACACGATTGACTCTTGCTGGCTTCATGTAAATATAATTCTAGCAAGAAAAAGGATCACTATTTGAAGAAAACAGTTGAAAATGCAGAATAGGCTTCTTTATTTTCATTATCTTCCTTTCCTTTAGAGTTCTTCTGAATAAGGCAGATAAATCTCATTCATTCTATCATTCAGGAATGTGCATTGGAATTGCCTTTCAGCTGCTTAATACCTGTAGAAAGTCACAACCCAAACTTGTAAACAGAGACTGAACCAAATTCTCCGGCCACAAATTATGACATAGAGGAGCATTCATTTTACTTTCTTTACTATCTGCATTTTTCCAAAGGCAAGATGAACTGATTTAAATATTTTTATACTATGGGCACCTAGGTGGCTCAGTTTGTTGAGCGTCCACCTCTTGATTTCAGCTTAAGATGCTCTTTCTCTTTCTCTGTCTCTCTCCTCTGTCCCTCTCCCTTACTCATGCACGTTCTCTCTCTCTCAAAAAAAAAATCTATATTTTTATACTCATACATGAGTTAGACTTTTTGTATATTAAGGAAATGCATTATTTTGACAAATTTAACATAAAAATTATAATTTTTATAATTACATAATTTTATTTATAAGTTAAATTTGTGTGATAATAATTATAAATTAAATCTGTGTAATGATTTCACATTTATAGTCATACCTGTGTTCTTACTGACTTCTCAGAACAAAGGACATCAGAACAGAAGTTATTACCCCTGTTTTTACAGAGAACGAAAATGAGCCTCTCGGGTTTAACTAAGGCTTCCTTGTTATTCTGTGTGTGTGTGTGTGTGTGTGTTTATGTGCACAGGTGAGCCCCAGAATTGGAATTCAGGGATATTGGTTCTCATTGGGGGGTCTTTTCCACCGCTCCCCCTGGTGTCTTTACTAAATGAACTAAGTTTTGAGGCACTGCAGTCTTCCGCTCTATGGTGTTGAGGTTTTAAGAAATTTGGCTGTATAAAGATTGTTTTGTCTTGTTAAGTGTGGGCACCACAAAGCACCAGCCGCATTTCTGCCACATAGCCCTCATTTTCTGGCTCCAAACCCTTCTCTCTGTGTTTTGTCCTTCCCACAAAGTTCTTACAGGAAATAAGGTTGGAAAGGTGAACTGGTATTTAGTACGTATGTGTAAGAGAGTGAGCCCCCTGCTCCTTTCTGCACTACTGCCCTCTCGCATCTGCCTGCCCCTAACTGGAAATAGAGAGGGTAGGTGGAATTGGGAGGGGAACTTCGGGTGGAAAAAAATTAAGAGGGAAATGAAAGCAGCATCTCTGAGGCAGTCACTCACTCCCAGATTGTAGAGTGAGGGGTGCCTGGGTGGCTCACTCAGTTAAGGGTCTGACTTTTGATTTCGGCTCAGGTCATGATCTGCATCGGGCTCTGTGCTGACAGTGCAGAGCCTGCTTAGAATTCTCTCTTTCCCTCTCTCTCTGGCTCTCCCCTGTGCTCCCTCTCTAAATACACACACACACATACATACATACATACATACATACAAATTGTAGAGTTAAATAAGATACCTGAACTAGAATGTCCTTTCTCCTTGTTCTGCTCTACATGAAGGCTCATAGAGGATAAAGTGAGGTGCCTGAGAAGTGGGTATTTCAGTAATAAGTCTGAAATAAGGCGTCTCAAACTGAGGAGTAGACTCTCAATTATCAAGTTCATTTACTCATTCAGCGTATATTTGTTGGGTGTCAGTA
The DNA here is from genome assembly GCF_018350155.1 of Leopardus geoffroyi. NCBI lineage: Eukaryota > Metazoa > Chordata > Mammalia > Carnivora > Felidae > Leopardus > Leopardus geoffroyi. The sequence goes on along the minus strand of NC_059327.1, from coordinate 139,943,042 downwards.
TGTCAAGCGTCATTCTAGGCGTTTGGTAAATATTTGTGAACAGAAGAAAGATCTTTCGCTTCATGGAGCTTCCATGCTAGCAGGGTAAAACAGTAAACAATAAACATAAGGCAGAGTACATCCTACCGTATGTCAGAAAATGAGGAGGACAGAAAGCATGCTTGCTGAGGTACTGCTCCTAGACAGACTGAGTTCAAACCTTATCTCTGCCACTTCCTGCCTGTGTGACTTGGGCCAGCTGTTGACCCTCTCTGTGCCTCTGTTTTCTGATGACAAGACAATAGTGCCTACTCCATTAGGTTGCTATGTGCATTAGATGAATTAATACCTGGCAAGAATGGCTGACCCAGAGTAAGAGCTATAGAGCAATTTCTTAAATCACTGCTGTGAAAAAAATGAAAAGAAAAGCAGCGTGGGTGTTAGGGGGTGTGTGGACAGTGTCGTACTATACATGGTCAGGTGACATTTGAGAAGGAAGGAAATATACGAGCAAAATCTTGAAGGAGTTAGTCAGACAAATATGCTGGGGAAGAGCAATCCCAACAGAGGAAGTAACCTTTGTGAATGTCCTAAGGTGAGCATGTAGCTGTTGAGTTGGGAGAACTCCAAGGAAGCCAGTAGGGCCTGAAGAGAGTAAGCCTGGAGATCAGGGAGTGGCTTAAAATCCACTGGGAGGATTTTAGCTTTTATTTTAAGCGTGAAATCAGAAGCGATTGGTAGCTCTAAGAAGAAGAGTAGCATAAACTGACTTTAATCTTTAGGAAGATTACAATGCTGCATTGGAAATAAACTGTAGGGAGGCAAGGCCAAAAGCAGGGAGACCAGCCATTCAGGAGAGAGGTGATGATGCCTTAAACCTGGGTGGTTGCAATGGAGATCGTAAGAAATGTTTGGATTCTACATGCCTGGTGAAGATAAAGCCAAAAGGAGTTCCTGGTGAATTGCATATAGTGGGTGCAGGACAGAGAAAAGTCACAAATGAATACAAAATTAAAAGTCCTTTTAATCATTTCTCCTGTCTGCTTTCCTTCCTACCAGTTGTACCCATCCCCCTCCTCTGTTTTTCTCTTTGGCATTGTTTATCTAATGCCACGAGAGCTCCCAAGTCCAGAAAAAAATCATAATGTAAGGAAAGGAGAGTGGTTTTGTGAGAGACAACACAGCAGAAGAGAAAAGAAAACTCCGTCTGGAGGAGGATTTCGGGCTGGCAGCTCCTCCCACAGAATATCCTGGCGAACAGTCCCCGCTGGAGACAGATACAAATGGAGAGGCACAACAGCCCCATCCTTACAATGCCCAGCTCTGTGGGTAATCTTTTATGAGATGAGTCAGGTTCAAGATATCTCTCTGAGCTGGAATGGATTTCTCTATATCTGGGACATGGGGAACAGAAGGTTAGGAAATTGATAAATAAATACTGGTGCTAAAAATCTATCTTTAAGGGGCACCTGGGTGGCTCAGTCAGTTAAGCATTTGACTCTTGGTTTCAGCTCAGGGCACGATCCCACCATTTGTGGGTTCGAGCCCCACATCGAGCTCTGTGCTGACAGCTGCGGAGCCTGCTTGGGATTCTCTGTCCCCCTCCCTCTCTGCCCCTCCCCTGCTTGCTCTCTATCTCTTTTCTCTCAAAATAAATAAACATTTTTAAAAATCTATCTTTGTAAAATGTAGGCTTCGTACCTCCTCCCTCCCCTCTTCCCAGACCTTTCCATCACTTTTTTCTCTTCATTCTCCATGTATGGGTGTAAGCCATATCTAAATATGTAAACTGTCAAAGAACAATTGATTGCTTCAGGAACCGACACTGACTTTTCTAGTGATGCCTATTAGACTGGATATATCTATCTCTACATAGAAGCAGGCTCATAACACCCATGTACTCACAATGGTGATTTTCTGAAGGAGAGTATCATATGGAAAAATTCTTCTTTGTCCCATTTTTTTCTTTCCATTGTCTCTTTTTTTCTTCTTGCTTTCCTTCCTCTACTCTTATCAACTGGATATTCATCCTTGGAAGCCATTTAGAGTTTGATGCCTCAACGTTCTCATATCTGTTAAATTACAGCTTCCTTTAAAAAGGAATTTTCCTTGAATCTGACCACCTTCCTTTACTAATTAACAGATGTTGCAGCTGTGGCTGCATCTCTTGGGAGTAGGCTGGGAAGAGGACTGGATTCATTGACATCTTCTGTCAGAAGTCAATGAGCAATCATTCAGCCCTCCTGGGCCCTAAGCAGGTGCTCCTTCCTTTCTGCCGACTAATAGCAAAGGTTCCCAAGACTCTGGATGACAACCCCTATGTCAGTACTTAGTGGCTCCACTGACAGGTGTTTCTCTATATAACCAGACAACAGGTGTTTGCCTGGTGCCGCCTGCCAAAAGCCAAGGAGCCAGAGTAGAAAACAAAGCCCATTTGTGAAAATGATTACTGTAATTAAGAGCTATGGTAATGCAAACGATGAAAACGCACACACATCCACACTCACACTCTCTGGAGTCCTTCATCCCCCTGGTAGAGGAAATCACAGACTACAAATCCTCCAGCATTGTGATGTACTTAAAAAAAAATAGCTTCATTTATTTCTTGTCTGATGCTTTTTCTTTCTTTAAATTTTCTAAAAAATATTTTAATTGAAGTGATAGTGGACAACCAATATTAAATTAGTTTCAGGGGTACAATTTAGTGATTCAACGATTATATACATTATGAAATGCTCACCACAATGAGTGTATTACAATATCATCGACCATATTCCCCAGGCTGTACTTGTCATCCCTGTGATTTACTTATCTTATAATTGGAAGTTTGTATCTCTTAATCCCCCTCACCCATTTTGCCCATCCTCCCACCTCTCTCCCCTTTCACAACCATGAATGTGTTTTCCATATCTGTAGGCCTTGTTTCTCTCTGTTGTTTTTCGTTTGTTTGAAAGTATAAAACTCCTAAAAGAAAACACAGGCAGTAAATCTCTTGGACATCAACCTTGGCAACATTTTTCTGGATCTATCTCTGCAGACAAGGGAAACGAGTAAAAACAAACAATTGGGACTACATCAAACTAAAAAGCTTTTGCACAGTGAAGGAAACCACCAACAAAACAAAAAGGCAACCTACTGAATGGGAGAAAATATTTGCAAATGACATATCTGAAGCCAATCAGAATAGTTAGTCTCAAGATAAGAAACAACAACTGTTGTTGAGAATGCAGAGAAAGGGGAATCCCTGTGTATTGCTGGTGGGAAAGCAAATTAGTGCAGCCACTAGGGAAAACACTATGGAAGCTCCCTAACAAACTAAAAATAAAAATACCATACAATCCAGTAATTCTGCTTCTGCTTCCAAAGAAAAGGAAAACACTAATTTGGAAAGATATATGCACCCGTATATTGATTGCAGCGTTATCCGCAACAGCCAACATATGGAAGCAACCTAAAAATGTCCACCGATTGATGAATAAAGAAAATGTGGTATATATACTCAGTGGAATATTACTCAGCCGTAAGAAAGAATGAAATTTAGCCATACACAACCATATGGATGGACCGGGAGAGTATTATGCTAAGTGAAAGACAAATACCACATGATTTCACCTATATACGGAATCTAAAAAACAAAACAAATGAATGCGCAATGTACTTTTAAATGCTAACATTCTTATCTCTTTTGGGGAGAAATTTTCCTGATAAGGATCCTCATGTAGGGTTCACATTATTGTGTATTTGGGGGATTACAAGGCAATGTATGCTGAAAAGAGGCTGCCTTTGAGGAATTTATAATTAATTGGAGACCATACATACCCATAAGAAAAGTGAAACACAGCTAAGCATAACTGAATCACAATACATGTAGTTGTGACCTTCCTTATAGCACCAACTTCCGCCGTTTGCCCCTCTGGCCTCCCAGCAGGAAATTGCCTCATCTACAACCAAGAAAAGGCTTGATCACAATACCGTGTATGTTCCTCAACCCCTCACTTAAGGACTACACAGGAGCTTCAAACATAGGGCAGATACTAGAGTGGTTTGCATAAAGTATATCTTTCTTTAAAAAAAAAAATCTGTGAGTGGGGCGCCTGGATGGCTCAGTCAGTTAAGCGTCCGACTTTGGCTCAGGTCATGATCCTGAGGTTGGTGGGTCCGAGCCCCGCGTTGGGCTCTGTGGTGACAGCTCAGAGCCTGGAACCTGCTTTCTGTGTCTCCTTCTATCTCTGCCCTCCCCCCTTGTGCTCTATCTCTCTGTTTCTCAAAAATAAATAAACATTAAGAAAAAAAATTTTTTTAAATCTGTAAGTATGTCATTTCTTTTCAGAAGCTAAAGATCCTGTCACTGCTTTAATCTGGTATGAGCCAACAGCAAAGACACTTTTTCTCATGGACTTTATCAACATGACTTTTATATTATGCATACACAATCACAATATTCAAAATAAATTATACGTGTCAGGGCCTTCTGTTTCATTTTAAATCTCATTTGTATACATTTACATGGGTGCTGAGGGTACAATTTTAGCTGTTATATACTGTGATTATTGAATGCTTTTATACTGTGATTATCAAAAGAATGGTCCAGGATTTTTGAGTTAGCAGTCTTGCCATATAGAGGGCAGTGGAGGGAGTGGGGAGAGGAAGAAACAAAAAGGGCCGTTCACAAATAATTCTCTTAAAGGTCACAGGAATGGGATACTTTCTTTGTGCTTTTTTTGTCATTGTCATGGTTTTTTTTTTAATTTTAATTTTAATTTATTTATTATTTATTTGCTTTGTTTGTTTGTTTGTTTGTTTTAAACAGCTTTTGGTTTGGGACTTCTCAGAAAATTCCAGATTTTAGAAAAGTATGCAAGGAGTATTCTTCCAGAATATGATACCTAAACTTTTCTTGGAAAAAAACTAAAAATCAAAACATCCACCTGCTATTGCTGAAGATATTTTTACAACTCCGTGTACTTCTCAGTCAAAAAGTCTTCTCTCCGATTTTGGTCCCCTTATCCCTTTAACACTCGGGGGAAGAAAAAGCATCTTATTATTGGAGAAAAAAACTTAGTCTGTGTGGACTGTTTTCAGACTTAGTCTGAGAAATCAGTTTTGATCAAATTACTTTCCGAACAAATGGCCTTTGACTGGGCTGGTGAATGGATAGACCATGCGCTCTGGGTTTCAGCAGCTTCTTATCTGTTTATCACTGGTACCAGGCTTGGTCTCACTTCTGTTCTCTTCCCTCCTGTCTCATTTGGCACAAGAAGGATGTCCTAGAAGAGGACACTGTGCTTCCTTTCTCTCGATCCCCCGCCCTCATTTTTCTTGAATGAGTGCCCATTTGCTTATGGCCTGTCTCTCTGGATACGAACCAAACATCCAGAATGCGAGGGTGATTCCAAGAGCAGGAATGCTGCTTCACCATTTTTCCTCTCATAGATGAGAAGTCTCTGATTCCCCACTCTTCTTACCACCAAACACACTTTGCGTGGGGAAATAAGACTGAGGAATCGCGTCTCTCCAAATGTGCTCAGAATGGCCTCTGCAAACATGATTAAATGCAGAATCTGCCAGGAACAAAACCTGTTACAAAGGGCAGAATGGGCCCTGTTTGGGGAAGGGATGGTGACATGATCTTTAAAAATATACATATTTTTTGTACTCTTGTGTCATAAGCACAAGGAACCACATGTGTCATCTTCTGTGGCTAGGGGCATTTTCCAACAGGAAGAGGGACAGTGATTTCCCTGCAATTGGATATTACATGCTAAGGGACCTGGGTCCCTGGAAGTGCTTTGGGATTCAGCGCAGGGATTTATCAGAAGCTAAAACCAAAAGAGTCACTAGGTTAGTTGGAGGGCACCTGAATTGAGCTTTATAGTTGAGCTTTTCTTTTCTTTTCTTTTCTTTTTTCTTTTTTTTTAGGAAAGGTAACGGATTTCATTGAGTTAATTCAGATCACAAAAGACCCACTTCTACTGGCAAAAGTTGCTTTGCTTTCTGACTCCACATGAAATAGAAAAGACCAGCTGCCTGTGGCCATTTCAAAACAACTGCCTCCTCAGAGGGAAGTAATAGATGCTGGAGACAGAGGAAGAGCTCTAATCTCAGGACCTGCAGAATTTCTGACCACACCATTGCCACCCTGTCTGTGCACTCTGTCTTTGTTTCCTTCCCACACAGTGCCTTCCCACCCTTCTCAGCCTGCTCCCTGCTCCTTCAGCCACAGGCTATTTGTTATGTAGTTGCTGCCAACTTGGCTGGTGAGAAGCCAGGCCTGGAGGAAAGAGAGGGTCCTGGCATGAGCATAGACTGAAGGCCCCAACAGGGTCAACTCCTGACTCCTCCCACAATACCACTGTGCCTCCATTAAACATTGTATGGAACTAGAAGTCACTGCAGGGTCATCAGGGACCTGGTTAGCAAAAAGTGGTCCTGCTATCTATCTGGATACAGTCTCTCAGTGTGTGGAAGGGTGGCAGGAATGGAGAGGAAGGGCCACAGGGTGCTTTAGGGCCAGGTTCAAGCAGCTTACTCATGAAAACGTTCTGAAAATGTCTGGGCTCTTGTGTCCTTGGATCAAACAAAAAAATCCATCCTTGCTTGCCAGTGTAACAAACCTCAGACGAGGCAAATCTCATAGAGTGTGGTACCTCCGGAACAGAGATTTGGTGCCACTGAGGCTCTCTGAACAAAAGCCTGTGCAGGTCTGCTGGCAGGGTGGCATTCTGGTTCCCAGACTGGAGAGCCTCGCAGGACTCGAGCTGGCACTGCCCAGGACTGCTCACCCTATCCCAGTATTTACCTCTTGTCCTTCCCCTGTCTCAGCACCATACAGGTAGTATGGACCAGGCACTGCCTTACCTCCCAGTGCTGGCCACTGGAAACTCTGGCCTCTGTTTACAACCAGAGGAAGGTTGTAAATAGTGAGCATGTCCCTCTGGTGAAGGGAAGCTTGGGCATTGACTTTCTTGCCCTGATCTCTCTCTCTCCTTAGGCTTTTGGTTGTCAGCCTGAGGACACAGGTTACGATTCCTGTCACGAGTGACTGGTTCATATCTAGAGCTGCAGAAGACGTAAGAGAAATTCGCCACCTGGTTTCCCAGACACAACTAGGAAAGGCCTAGAAAGAAAGCCCAGGTGCTGGGGCTACGAGAGGTGGTCCTGAGGTGGCGGGGCCACCCACCATGAAGCTGAAGGATTTAAGAGCTGCAGAAAGTGACTTCCGGTTGATGGGGGCAGTGGCAGGTAACCCGGAAAGGGGTGGAGGACTTAGCTGACGCCGGCGCACTGGGAACCCGGCGCGTAAGTGGTGGGACCCACCAACCTGTGGATTCGTTTTTCGGTTCCACGTCGGGTGGCGATGAGTGGAAACTAGTCTTTGAGGACCGTTTGCTTTACCTCTGCAGGTAGCCAGCGGCATACACCTTCTCCTGGTCCTCGCGTTTGGGGCCTGGAGAATGGGGGAATTAAGGACAGCACCGTGTACTGGCCGTGGGCGCGCGTCTGCCAGCGCCCAGGAGACCTTGACCAGGCTCCCAGGCTAGTGCGTGGACCACAGGGATGTCTCCAGCCAGGGGGCTTTCGATGATCCCGGAAGTAACCAGAGAAAAAGTGACTCGCACTCTCTTTGAGTGGAGTTTGGAGGAGTATATAGCCCGGAGTAGTCGAGAAGGTGAAATGAGCATTTTTCCGACCGCACAGTTGCTGTGAGCAGACGCGCAGCGGGACGAACCGCGCGCGGGTTAGGCAAGGCGCGGGTCAGGGCCGGCGCAGCCCAGGAGCGCAGGGTGATGGTTCCTGCCTCTGCCAAGCTGTGGAGGAGGCGGCTTGCAGGTTTCGCGCCCCGATCACGTGCATTGTCAGTCTTTCACTGTTCAGCTCCTGCAGCTGTGTGTGTGTGTGTGTGTGTGTGTGTGTGTGTGTGTGTGTGTGTGTTTAATGACTCAAATACACGTTTAATCCTGTTTTATAGATTTTAAAAGTTCAGTGGCCTCCACCCTGCTTTCTTGCGCACGCCACGAGGATTCGGTTTTAAGCCCGCACTACTCCCCCACCTCTCCGCCTCCCCACCCCCCCCCCCAAAAAAAGAACTACTTCTGCCCCAGTATCCAGGAGAGTTGAAAAGAACCAAGTCTGGCTGCCAAATTCAATCCCTGCCCACAAGAGTCGGTCACTTCTGTCGTAAAAGCTTGGCTCTTCCTAAAGTCTTCCCCTCCGACCCCAGAGGAAGTCTAAGTGAAACTTGCCAGCCACCAGGTTTAGGTGGACTGAGGCTGAAGCAAGTGTCTTGGCTTTCCTGGGTCATCCCTAGACAAAAGTTTGATCTTCTACTGGAATCTTGCAGCTGAAGAGAGGGATGGATACAAGAACGGTTGTTTCCATGGGGGTGTAACTTGAGAAGCAGAAAGAAAAAGAAAGAAAGAAAGAAAGAAAGAAAGAAAGAAAGAAAGAAAGAAAGAAAGGAAGAAAGAAAGAAAGAAAGAGAAAAAAAAAAAAAAAAAGACAAGAGGCCAAATCTCAGTCTCCAGAAGCTCAGCCGAGTGGTTTTTGGCTCCCCAGGTTTGGGGAAGAGGCTTATAGCAGTGAGTCTGGGGCAGGAGATACTCTAGCTCTTTCAGCAGACTCCTAGGGAAGAGGAGGAGGAGAAACAAGCAACTGGATTTGCTTGGAAAATTTTCACCCCTTGAAGCATGGGATAGACTGTGTGACAGGAAAGGGAACTTACTGATGGCATCCAGCGCCACTATGGGCCTTTAATTGACAGCTTGTCACAGAACCAAGGGCATCACCTTGCAGAAGGCACAGTGCCCAGGTTAGCATCCCATAATCATTCACTCAGGAAAGAGACTACTTCAGTAAAGTACACCGTTCTGAGGGACTCCACGTCTGTTCCCAATGTCTGCCTGCCCACACTAGTTAAAGCCGGAAGCATAGAGCTTGAGACTAGAACAGTGGAAAGAGAAAGGGCGTTCAGCCCCGAACAGCATCTTTCATAGTGTGTCAGTGGCATGTGTTCAAGTTATGCACACCCATTTGTGATATGACCTTTTTTTCCCCACAGTGGCTTCACTGTACTGCACAGGTGACTTCCTGTGTCACAGCTGCCTTGATGTTAAGTATTCTAGTCATGGAATATTTCCAATCCTGAAAAATCTACACGCGTTTTATAAGCTTTTCATTATCTAGATAGGAACCTTTAAATGGGTGTTCAATAATGGATAAGGCCGTATCTTCACATCAACCTTGGCTTATGTGAATTGACCTTCTAGGTCAAAATCATGGCCTTTTCATTGAAATGACCAATGAATAATGTATCAGAGTGTAGTTTAAAGCTCCAAATATGTTTTCGGACAGAACTATCCCAAGAATGCAAGTCAGGTATATTTCTCAGATAAATGACAGAAGGGGCATTGCATACATGGAAATTCTTGGTTCTCAGGTTTCCTGAAACCCGGAGCGCGCATCATTAATCATTCATTGGGGTCGATCTTTCAGTCAACTGCAGCTCTGAGTAAGCCGCAGCGAGCCCTTAGCTAATCCTTCCTGCCAAGGGGATCCTGGGGTTAGAGAGGACAACTGGACAGTCAGCCACATGTGCTGGTGCCCAGACCTGCCCCTCTTACCCTGCTGTGAGCGCGGGTGTGCATGTGCGCTCACCCTCTCGGACACAGACCGAAAACTTCCCATACGGAAAAACAAATTCGGCATAATGTTTAGCGTGAACCAGAGTTTCCAATAGAAAAGCAACTCGAATTGTGGCCTAATGGCTCAGGGCGGCTCTCTAAGTACCAAATAAGCCCGTTAAATACATTAGAGGCAACAACAGCCTTCTCCTCCAGCCGCGCCACACCAAAGGCTTCCCAAGTTGGACTGCGAATCTTGGTTTGGTTCCCCACCGCAAGCACTTCGAAGCGCTGGGATTCTCACGGCCGGACTTCGTTCCGGAGAGATTCCCGGGGCCAGGATTGTGCTAGCGGGGTCTGCGGGGCAACGGGAAGGGAACCTGGAAATCGGGTCTTGGGTAGGCGAGAGTGCGTTCCGGGGACGCAGGCGTGCAGCAGAGGTGGGAGAGTCCAGGAACTCACTTCCACGTTTAACCCCCCCCCCCCCATTTCGGCTGCTGCCCTCTGGAAGACTCCCATGCTCGCGCGGAGGTGAATTCCGCGCCGTTGGCTCCGGTGGGAGGGTGGCCGTGCGGCGCGTGAGAACTGCTGGGGTGCGTGGCCCCGGTCTGCGCGTGCCCAGCGTCGGGGTACAGCTCCTCTCCGCCCGGCTTCTCCTCCCACTCACTCGCTCCCATCTCCTCCCTCCTCCACACCCCCCGCCCCCGGGACCGCGAAGCTCCCTCCCCGCACCGGCCAGAGAGTACACAAAGCGGCGGGTGAGGGGAAGCTTCGCAGGCGTGCACCAAGCAGTGAGATCACTGGCGTTATAAATATCCCAGTTCCTGCGCCGAGATCCATTCGAGTGGCCTCTCTCTCTCTCCCTCCCTCTCTTCCCCGAGGCTATGTCCACCCGGTGCGGCGAGGGGGGCAGCGCCAGAGGCACGCAGCCGCGCGGGGGCTACGGAGCCCAGAACCAACCCTACAAGATGCACTTAGAACCCCCGCGGCTGGAAGAATGAGCTTGTCCTTCCTCCTCCTCCTCTTCCTCAGCCACCTAATCCTCAGCGCCTGGGCTCACGGGGAGAAGCACCTCGCCCCCAAAGGGCAACCCGGACCCGCAGCCACCGGTCGGAACCCGGCGGGCGCCAGCAGCAGTAGGAGCAGCAGGGGCACGACGTCTTCCTCTTCTTCCTCCGTCTCCTCCTCCCCCTCGGCTTCTCTGGGCAACCAAGGAAGCGGCTTGGAGCAGAGCAGTTTCCAGTGGAGCCCCTCGGGGCGCCGGACCGGCAGCCTCTACTGCAGAGTGGGCATCGGTTTCCATCTGCAGATCTACCCAGATGGCAAAGTCAATGGCTCCCATGAAGCCAATATGTTAAGTAAGTTGCTCGCCCTCCTGGCAAAGCGCGTCCTAAGCGGGCGATGGGGGGATTCGGGAGGGACAGAGCCTATTCCCTGACCCACAGGCGCACCTTCCGGAGCCCTGGCTCCTGGGACTCAGCTGTCCCTCGGAACCGCGGGGCGGGTTGGGTGGAGGTGCATCTACATGGCGCGCACACGCGCACCCCTCTTGTGGGTATGAGGAATGGCGATTCCTGAGGTGTAGGCTACCAGAGGCTGGCGCACAAGACAGGTACCTTGTTTCCAGTTTGCCCGGGTCCCAAAGAGAAGCCTCCAGCCGGTGCCTGGAGAAGAAAACAAAAATCTTTTGCTCCTTTAGTTTCTGTTTACCTTCTGCTTCTGTTCACTAGGCTAACATTTTTCATGAGGCATCAAAGTGCATCCCCTTTCCTTGCCTATAACTGAACAGTTATTTTTTAAAAGAAGAATCAGATCTCACATGCCGGTCCCCCCCAACTGCCACCATAAACCCCAAAGGTACATGATACATCCATGTATCCGTCTATGTCTCTGGTATATGCATATTTGTACATTATATACATATAGAATATAGGAGAGATCAGACATCCCCTGGTTGGAAGAAGACAGCGATCTGGAAAACTGGACACGTTTAGAGTGGGATACGTGATAGACATTCGAATTATTAATTCCAGAGTTGGGTTTAGCAACGTTTAAGTAGGTTGAGACCATGACAACACCTTGTTAGGAAGTGGCCAGCCTTTGGTCCCCAAGGACGATTAAGGAAAAGTTCTTTGTTTTGGAAGAAGGTCAGAGGAGGTTCAATTCCGTACAGGTGTACATCGTGTTAAGCTTTTTTTTTTTTTTTTTTTTTTTAAAGCTAAGTTTTACATTCTCTTTCTGAGTTTTCTCTTTAGCTGTCTTAACCCCCTCTTCCTATTGCCTCTTTCCTTCCACGCCATCTGTGTTTCCAGACCTTCGCTGGCTGCCCCGCCTCTGATTCCTCTCACCGCCTCTAGGTAGCCAAGGGGAGAGATGATTTGGGGGTGTGTGCGAGACCGGGGCGATCTCTTTGAGGCTTTTCCTCGGTAAGGCCAGATCGCTCATCCAGCAGGGGTTAATCCAACAGATAGACACAGCAGGGGCCTGAGAGATAATCAGGAAGAGCGGGAACGGGGCCAGGAGATCGCGCTGCGTACGGTCACCTGGCTCCGTGTGGCCGCCTGGTAGCTCCCAGGTGTACTTAGCTTGCTTCCTTTCAAACCCACAGCCCTACGGGCCATTCAGTGGGCTTCTGACTACCCGAGCTGCAGAGGAGCGCGGGAGCCCCAGCAGGGCAGGCAGTCTGGGAGCCGCTTGCCAAGCAGGGCTGGAGGTGTCGCGTCCATGGGGTACCCCGCTGGCAAGCCTCCTCCGGAGGGGACAGGAGGCGGGATGTGGAAGACCTGCCGGTTCGCGCCCGCCCCTGCCCCACACCCGTCTTTTGAGCTATGCTGCTCCAGCTGGCGGTGTTACACGTGGTAGGTGTTACACGTGGTAGCCCCCTGAACCAGAGAGGGGGCTCCTCCAAGTGTGCCCCAGCGCGTCCCGGGGCCTCCCACGCGCCCCGTGGGGGAGGCTGTTTCTACGTTTCAAGGTTCATTTCACTTTTATGAAACAACTCACCGTCTTTGGAGATAAAGGGCAAGGTCTGTTAGGGTGAAGGGGAATTTTCCAAGATTTCAGGGGCAGGGAGAGTCACGTTAATTTCAGTATTTCCCTTTGTCTCTCTCATTTCCCCACACCCAACTCTTGAGTCCATCAGACACAAGAGCTCATTCCCCGCTTCTAGTAATCTTTCCACCTCTCTTTTTCAGGGAACCTTTTTCTCTTCTGCTCTTGTAGTTTACCCAGGAAATTAGCACCAGCAGTAGATAACTTCTGTGTTCCCAAGGGAAGACACAAAGTTAGCATGCACCACGCTGCAGGTTGGGGCTCAGGGGAATAAAAGAATGTGTCTTTGGTGGGTTTTGGTGTAGTAGGGATCTCTGAAAACCCGATTCATTCCCAAGATATTTCTCTCTTCCCTTGGAAAAGACAAAGATTCTGCACCTTAGGCCTTGCCAGAGGGGAAGTTCTAGAAAAGCAGAGAAAGGAAATTGAGAACCCACCAGCAAAGAATACATTCAGCTAAAGAAGGCATTGACCAATATCTTTTCTTTCCAAGGTACAATTTATTTTAAAATCCACTTTGAAAGATACTCAAAAAGAACAGGGATGTTTACAAAACAGTGCCTAAATAAAACTTCCTTAATTTAATGCTTTTCCTAGTTCATTCCAGGTTAGAATAGGCTTTCAGGGTTTAGTCTGTATCTTTCATATGGTTTGCCATCATTCTTCACTCATTCTTCATTCATTCATTCATGCACCTATAATAGGCTAATTAATTCATCAAGCTTGATATTTTGACTACTTTTGGGAGTTGGAGGATTTTTTAAAATTTGTTTTTGCCTTCCATAGCTGTTTCACGCAGAGAAAACCATAACTTAAGTGTTTAAAGCACAGCGATTTTCTGCTTTGTGATGTCTGGAGTGTCCAACACTACTAACTATGATTTTTCTACCACTGGTGGATGAGGAATTTATGAAATATGTCATGTGTAGTGGGAGAGCACGTAATTTGGAAATTTCAAATGAGTCTCTGCCCTCAATATCTGTGAAAGAGAATCAGAAGCCTGCTAATTGTGGGCTGGTCATCCACTTCTTTGAAAGCAGCACTTGACAGTTTCCTGACACATACATAAACTAAAGCATTGGTCATGGACTGTTGGTTAGAGTACACAAGGAAACAATTGTGTAAGTCTCACAAGAGACACTGAGAGCTGGACCAAAAAGGACCATAGAGGTAACTCATCATCTCATTTTACTGTCTGTGAGTTGGCAATGATAGAGAACTTACAGTTTTTTTCTTTCTTTCTTTTTTTGGTCACAGCATGCTACTTTAGAAAGAGTCAAAACTTTGCCACCAAACTGCAGTCTAAATGGTTCTTTTAAACTCAGTAATTTTCTGTAATGTTTGTCAGGACAGATACATATATCTGTACATATACATATGTTTTACAACTATCATTTGATGTTAAAATTTCGGCAAACTGTGAATGTTTTCTAGTTTCACCATCAGAAGTACACTCAGGCCATAAAGTTTGAAACACAGTTTATTTGGTTAAGGCATACCACTTAATATGTCCTTACCTTCTCTTATACAGTAGTTAGCCCAAGTTTTGGACACAGAAAAAAATAATCAAGCTCATAACATTCTTATTATGAAGAAATACTAGGGAAGAATGAAGAAAGATGGACAAGACAAGACAGATGATAAAATCCAATTATTGAATAGAAACAACGGGTTTGCTTTAATTCATGAGCTTTCAAGTTTAGTTTCAATGCTTCTGTTGACTTATGGTGGGCCATTGAAGAATAGGCAGTCAAGTAATTCTCAATTCAGGGAGCAAAAGTTGAAGGTTATGGCTGCACAAAGCCAAAGTTCACACAAAATAGGAAAATTACAATCATATATTCTGACTAAACTGAATCCTCAATTTTACTAATTTTTAAACATTGAAGTTCACTGTCAATTTTAGTGTCCTATAGAATCAACCTTTCTATAGTCCCCCAGAATCTGTATCTACTGAATAGAAAAACTCAAATGGAAATTTTCTATTGCTGATTTAATCATCAAGGTCTGCTACACTGGGCATTTTAAGACTCAGATTTGATAATGATACCCAGACATCTGTGTCTATGTGAACACAAGTAGAGAAACTTCCATTTTAAATGATTTTTCTTTGAGGATTTTCAAATGGGCTTCTGAACATGGGATATCTATGTCATTCTAGTATGTTATTTACTAAGAAATGGGAAAAGTGAGAAATCTGCGTAATTTTATCAACCACCATTAATAGAGTCCTGTTGTATTAAAAACTCTGGAGGGGACTAAGGTAAAAAAGTAGACATATATTTTCTTCTTGAAATAAACTTACTTTGTAATATATGCCCATGCTTGCAAGTAAGTGGATTAAACAATGTGTGTATAAATTCTTGTCTCCTTCAATCTAGATGTCAACCCCCAAATTACACCAAGAGAAAAATGGTTCCTTCTGTTCAGCACTGCTTTTTTCTTTTGATCCTCTTACATGTGAACTCCCTAGGAAAGATAACACATTGTCTCTAGCACCTTAATGTGAAATAATTATACTGATCCTCTCTCCTTGCCCCACTTCCTAAGTAGGAGAGGACCAGAATTGCAGGAAAGTAAAACCTGTGTCCGTACGAATGCTCATATGTGTCTGTATGTATGTGCAGGTGTCCTGAGAAAGGAAAGAGAGGTAGTGACAAGGTCAAAGAAAACAATGCAATTTAGCAAACATGTATTGGCTATCTATGGTCTGTGAGATACACTTAGCCTTCCAGAATTTTGCTTTAGGGATACCATCCTGGTATCCATAATGTGAATTGTAAATTCCGATAAAATTTATTGTTATTGAATCCTAGTAAAAGTCAGGAAATTACTGAAATTGAGAAAAATTTAGTTTTAGAGAAATGTTTTCTGGGATTTCTATATGTGTAATTTAATGCATATGGGTTTAAAATATTTAGGACTCTTTAGTGAGTTACTGAGATTTGGCATAGTAAAATCAATAATTGTGTGATCTCTTGGAGGTGGGGTCAGGAAGCTGAATTGTAGGGCTTGTAGAATCTGTTCCAACATTTTAGTAAAAAAGACATTGTGAAATTACTGTTGAAATTACTTTGGAAATTATGATCTTAATAGCATTCCCAATATTACATCATAATTATGTTAAGATTTAGAAGATCATCCCAAAGTTGCCTTATGTGTTATTTTATCTGATCTCATCTTTTATCTTTCCTGCATTCTTTATAATTTTAAATAGAATAATATATGTGAAGGTATATTTTTAAGCTTTCAATTAAATATAACTTTAAAAAAATTATAAAATCCATTCATTCTCAGACAAATATCATTTTTATAGTAGAACTTGGAAGAAAAGAAACCATGCAGTATATAATAAAATAAGAACATTTTACATATATTATCTTATCTCTCCCATCTAATTTATCACAATGGAAAGTTTACACAACATATACACACAGAATGTACAGTGTGTTAGGAAACAAGTTAAATGACTCAAAATAGGTTTTTCTAAAAATAGAATATGTTATGGTCAGAAGTTGTAGCTCACATAGACAAAGCATTAATGCTCCCATTAAACAAGTATTTCTAGAGCCTTTGTCTTGATCTTTCAAATATTAACCTATAAACATATGTATCCAATAAGAATTTTATCTTTTATGCTATGGTGTATTTTTTCACTAACACGCAGGTTTGCATTTACAAAGTCAAATGCTTTTCTGTAGAATGGAATAAAAACGCTCTAACAATGTAGAACCATGAGTAAATTGGGGGGAAAACATACAACCGACTCTCCTTTTCCACCAATCCCATATTGTCTCTTTTGTTTCTATTGTTCCACACTTAGACAACTTATCAGGTTTCCATTTCTTGCTTTTTAACACATGTTTACACAGCATTCACAATCATAACCCCCATCTTCCAAATATCTAAAATCATCAATGCTGTTTTTAATATCATTCTGTAATTGTATATATATAACTTTGTATCATGTTCTATTTATGCTTTATTAATTATATTATTACAGTATATTGCATTGTACATTGTATCTAACTTTACAAAGCATTATGTGTGCTTTGTCACTATTTGATAAAATGGCAATGCTTCAAAATCTTTGGGTGCGCATCACAAATAACTTATATGGCAACATCTATTGAAAAGAGCATTTTGAAAACATTATGAAGAAAATAATTTATGAGATGGCAGTTTCTTTCAGAATTTCTTCCTAAAAGCAAAACTAGTTCCTTCCTAATAATTTTTTTTTTTTTTTTTTTTTTTTTTTTTAAGAAACATCTACTAATAAAAGTGGTAGTGGCAGTTTTCTTGAGATGTGCTTTATTTACTCTGGACTAAATACTCTTCTAACAGAAACAATAGTTCTTCTGCTACCCTTCTCCCCCATGAACTTTCTAATCAAGTGCTTTTAAGAAGTCAAGTTGAATAAATAAATAAGCAGCAGTATTTGCTATATTTATAAGCTCACATTGTGCAAAAAAAGTACCCAATGAATATATTCATATATATGTATTTATATATCTTATATATATGGTTATTCTCAATACTACCTTTTTAATAAATGAAATAATTTTATATGTACTTCCAATACTGCAGGGGAGGTTGCTATTTTAAGAAAATCTGGTGAATTTATCTGTTCAGCAGAATACTGTTAAGATATCCTAATTAGTATATATGTTCAGAATATAATAGATTGAAAGATGGAGATTTTCTTCCCTTCTCCTTTCCATCCTTTTTTCTTTCCTTCCTTTCTTCCTAGGACAGGTCTCTTTTTAGCTATAGTGAACTATATTATTTTGTCCCCCCCCCCAATTTTTTGCAATTTGATGTAGGCAATTAACAAAAAGCACTACCATTTTCTCATGTTCATATAACATTATGAGTTACGACAAACAGGCAGGAGTTCCAGTTATATACAGACTATAAATTTCATCTTCTAAAATACTCTATAAACTGTGGTATGTGATTCTCTTGACACAGTGGATGTGGACTTTCTTTTTTAAAAAAAAATTTTTTTAACGTTTATTTATTTTTTTTGAGACAGAGAGAGACAGAGCATGAATGGGGGAGGGTCAGAGCGAGAGGGAGACACAGAATCCGAAACAGGCTCCAGCTCCAAGCTGTTGGCACAGAGCCTGACGCAGGGCTCGAACTCACGGACCGCGAGATCATGACCTGAGCCGGAGTCGGACGCTCAACCGACTGAGCCACCCAGGCGCCCCTGGACTTTCAAATTATTATAGGAGACAAAGGGATGTTGACTTGATAATGCTAACTATGAAATACTAAATATAAACAATAATGTAATAAAATACCTTATTAATTTTTTTGCCAGAAAAGCCATTTAAAATACAAGATGTCTCAAACCATAATGCATTAAACACTCATTGAGCCAATAATCCCAAATTATTTATAATGCTTTCAACAACTTTTTATGTGTAGTCTTTAAATGAACTACTCACTGAATGATTGAATATGGTATATATTGATTTGTACTTGTATAGTTATTACAATTTAAGAAGAGAGATTTAGTTCATGTAAGTAAGTATTATTTGTCTCTGGCTTTCAAGTTTCTATTAGTATTGGGTCCAAACTTTATGAGCTTCAATATTAAAAGCATTATATTATCTTTGATAGAAAACAATGGATGGGAATTCTTTTGAAAAACATTTAAAGAAATTTCCGATTCCTTTACAACTTGAGAAGATTATTTCTATTGTTAAACATTGTTTACTAAAAATGACTTATTTGTAAGGGAAAAAAGAATTATTAATGAACCAGGACTAAATTTTTGAATATTAAAATTTGTTATTTTAAATGAACACTTGACTGCTAGGCTTTTCTTTTTTAACATAATGAATGTTATGGAAAATAAGGATGTTAAATACTGGGTTTTTTTTTAATCAAAACTATAAAGAATGAAAAGAATCTGTGTAGAAATTTAATTCTTCACAATGGTATATAGAGGAGTCTGTGTTTTATTTTGGGATTTCTGTCATCCTAGGTATTTTGGAAATATTTGCTGTGTCTCAGGGGATTGTAGGAATACGAGGAGTTTTCAGCAACAAATTTTTAGCGATGTCAAAAAAAGGAAAACTCCATGCAAGTGTAAGTAGAACCACTTTATGTTTGTTCAAGGTGTTACGGAGATTTCACATTTGTAGAATGGAATGAAGTGAGTTTCTACATTGGTAGAGGGACAATTTGCTCAGAGGACTTAATGTGTGTGTGTGTGTGTTTTAATTATACGTACATTTAACCAAGGTGATTGTACATGTTGTTGCAAGTAACCATTTTTATATTTTATTTACTTGAAAAGATAATACACAGTCCACAAAAATTTTTAAGGATGAATGTGTTTGAAAATAGCACTCTCAAATTGATTGCCATTTTTCATTTATTGAAATTGGCCCAACTGAGGAGAAATATCATGGAAATAATATAGAACATTTAAAATGTACATGTTTATGGTGGCTGTGTGTGCATTTTTAGTAGATTAGGTTCTTATTCAATTTTACAAGCTATTCATGATGTCAAAAATTAGGCCAAAGTAATATAACCTATTTTCACATCAGTAAGTATGGAGAGAAACCAATAAGGAGAAGATTTTTGTTTCTTGGAGAAATTTAATTTATTCATTTGAGGAACTCTCATTTTGTATTTTTGTTGCATTAAATAGAATACTTCTCAAAATTATGAAGACTAATTTTGTACTCAAAAATTTCTACAAGCCACATATATGTGTTGTAACTGATTTACAAATTAAAGATTTCTATGTTTTTTTTTTTCCAAAAATGCTGATTACTTGGGACGCATCAAAACTTTTTAAAGATAACAAATATGTTTAACTTAGTTTTTCTACTCACAGGTTTGGTTTACTTGTATTAGGTCCATATGCACAGCACTTAAAGGTGACTTATGCTCTTTCTGTAGCTTTGTCATATTAGGTCATTTGTACAAAGTAGTTATCATTTAGCGTTAGTCCTCCACTTCTTATTTTCTTTAATTCCTACTGAATGAGTTGGAGAAATATCACTTTCTAGTGTTTGAAGTATGTAGCAACTTTTAGCTGGGAGTGTAATCAATTGAAACTTACTATTTATGATTTTTTACCTATAGAACTTTAAAAAATTTGGTGAGAATTTCACTTGGTTCAATTTGTAAGAATTTCAGTTTTTTTTTTTTTTTCTAGCATCTCAAGGTGATTTTTTAATACCTCTTGGAGGGGGTAGCAGAATTCAAAGCTATTTGTGTAGTTATTTGTGGATTAAATGAGATAATACATTTAAAGCTTTTAAAACAGTATTTGGTACACTGGAAGTGCTCAAGAAATACTATCTGTTATATGGTAAATTAAATATAATAGATTCTAAAACTCAGTTGGTTGAGATAAATGGAAAACCTTTGCTAATCTCTTTAATCACCCATTGCAAGAATTATAAAAAGGTTTACCTACTTCATTTTCTGAGGTGGTTATTGTATTCTAGCAAGCTCTACTATAGTTTTCATCAAGTAATCACTCTTTGATTATTTATCTTAAGAGGCAAACTTCTGCATCACTGTGGAAAAGTAGGACATGCCATTTTATAAAAAAAAAATGATTTTAAAAAATCCTCATGCAGAATAGAAAACAATGACCAAACGCATCTGAACACAATCCTTTCCCCCAGTCTACTTTAAGATTGTAAAAAATTGAAACACTTTTGGAATCTAAGCATCATAATAAAGTGTGGTGCATGTAAAGAAACTTTCTCTTATTGCTTTGTTTTGGGTAAGCACCTTAATTTTTTAATTGTTCTGACTTATGCCCTAGTACATGCAAAAAATAGACCAAACTTGGGCCAGCTTCAGGGTAATTGCCACAGAACTCGAAGCATTACAAATGGATGCCAATTAGAAAGGTCACACTGAGAGGTGAGGATACATGATTCCTCTGTCAAATGCAAGAAACAAATTTCCAGAAATTTGACCCAAATGTCTAAGGCTGGCTGGCTGAAATAATGCAGATAATGCAAAAACAGCATCTGTTATTCTTTCTCATCTTGGCAGGCTAAAGTTATTTCATGGAATAATGACTTTTAAACAGTACAAAGCAAGTCTTGCTCTTGTCACTCACTGAAGCTCTTTGATATTAAAGTCGTTCTAATGACTTTGAGCTGAATTGAAGATAAAAAAATTAAGCCCTATGATTATGTGGATTCTTCTTAAACCTATTGTCCAAGCCCGCTTTCTCTTATCTGAGCTTTTATTAGCACTTTTTCTCTAGATGGAAACCTAATTAAATTATAACGTGATTTATTTTTAAGGAAGTTGAATTTGGAAATAGTATTAATCCTAGCAATTATCAGTTTTATGCCCAGATGGTTTCTTCCTGTTTTCTTCTAGTTAAACACGTTGAAAAATTATTCTTGTAACTTTAGATATAATCATTTGATTTAGTCTTGATTTTCACAAAATTGCATGGTCACTAAAAACGCTAAAAACCTTTATATTTTTAGGATTAAATGTATAATTTGTGAGTTGCTTTAAACTAGTAACTGTGCAGAGGCGTTTAAAGCCTACCTTTATAATCATTTTTCTATATATATGTGTATATTTACATCATATTGTACATCTTAAACTTACACACTGTTACATGTCAATTATACCTCAATAAAACTGGAAAAAATTTTAAGTTAATAGAGTACTTTTAAGGTTTTGTATATAAAATAAATATGAACCAAAAATATGAAGCATTCATATAATTCTGGGGGAAGTAATTTCCATACTGTATTAAGAAATATTCATGGATAATTATAGATTCTCAGCTTAGTTTTTATAGTAACAATTAGAATATTAAAAATTAGTTGCTGGGCACAGACAACGCATTTGCATAGTTCTTTAAAAGTTCTTTCACTCACATTATCTCATTACATGATTAGGTGAGGAAAGAGTCTTAGAGATGTTAAATAATTTCGTTAAGTTAACACAGTTAACAAATGATTGAACCAGAAACATCCTTTTAACATCCTGTTTCTCTGCAAATGCTATAATGCTTTGTAGGTAAAATTTAGTTGAGAGAAGATACTAAATTTTGTTTGGAACCAATTACATTGTTTTCACCTGTTATTTTATAGGAATTAACGATCGCACAGTTTAGTAATATTTTTATACTACATGTCAAAGAATAAATATTGTGGCACATCCTTACAATATTTTGCTCGTGCGTCGCCTCCCCATCTTATGCAAGCTCTGTTCGGACTCTTTTTTTCCCATCTATTTCTGTGTCTTTAGTTTCTGTGTCTGCCACAAAACCTATCACAGAGTTTTGCACACGTTGGTGGTTCAATGTGATGATGCGCCACATAGGAAACGCCTCTCAAAATGAACTTTCAAAGCAGAAGAGAGCTATATTTTGCTCACTGAAAAATTTCATTTATAAAATGCTTCATTATCAGTAGACGCAAAGATGGCAAACCGAAGTATGAGCCCAGAATGGGTACACTTAGGCAATATTTGTACTGATTTTTTTCGTGTGTGCTAAGTTTGTTAATTCAGTGTGCATGGCTTCCTGACTCATTCAACCTACACATGTCGCAATCTATATGCAGCTCTCCTTAAAATCTTTACTAGTATACTTCAAATACACAGTGCAGCCGGATTCCTACCATGCAGGTTTTTTCAGCATTCTTTACAAGGGTGAAGATGTATGGTCTTCTCCTTCTTCAAGATGTGTTGGGAATCTTCGAGAGTGGGAGTAGGTGACTGCTTCCCAAAGAGCCATGAGGGTGAGTCAGAGCCTTCACTGAGACCTCCACTGTCCTTTTGAACTCATTCCAGGCTGAGGTACCTTGTGGAAAAGAGCACCCTTCTCTTTCTGTCTCTGTCTCTGACTGCTCGTCTGTTCCTGTTCCCTCCTCACTCTGTTCCTGCTCTCTCCTCAGGTTTGTTATCTCTATGGAAATCCCCATAGAGCACCTTTCTGGATTTATATGAGGTGGGTGCGGATGTAGGAGTGAGAGACCTTAAGTGTGGTGGTTACAAGCATAGTTAGATTGTGTCATTCTAGTTGAATTAAAACTAGTCATTTTACTTAATCTTTCGCTTCTGTGGTTTTATGAATTGTAAAAGGACAAAGACTAAAATCATGATCTATTGTGATAGTTGAGCAGTTTAAATGAGATAATACATATAAAATACTTAGAATAGTGCCTGGGAAGTATTCAGCATTTAATTTAGAAAAGATCTTCCTTAATTTGCTCTCAGGCAGCTGTTTGATGATCCTGTCTCCTCTCTTAGAAGACGACTTTCTGATTTGGGGGTCAGGCAGCTGTGACCCTTCAGATATTTAGACCAGCCCCAAATCCTGTTTATCACTGACCTTTTTTTTTTCCTTTAGGTCCACTTTTAGGCACTTTTTGTGCCTACAAGAGCCCCTTATCTCCAGAGTTTCCTTTTTTGCAAGAAACCTAATTTGAAAGCAAAATTCCCAGGCTCAAGGTCTTAAAGAGGCAAGGATTTCTTAATGATCATAATCTCATAACACTTTTAGACCCCTGTTGCATCTTGTTCTTTTCCTAAAGAAAATGTAAATCTTGGAAAAGATGGTTGTAATGTTTTTTTTTTTTTTTTTTTTTTTTTTGTTTTTTGCCTTTTCGTAAAGCACGAATGATAGCACATTACCTATTGGGGAAGAAACATTTTAGCTTATTTTAAAGGTCCAGAGAGAAGCATATGGTAGAATTATTTTTGTTTCTCAGGGTTTTAGGGGATCATGTTTGGAAGGAAAGCTAATTGCAGAGTTTACGAAACAGGCATGGAATGTATGCTTGATCAGCCCTAAGCAAGGACTAGAACGTCTTCCTTTCCTGGTTTCGGAGGGTGCCAGCTGGCTTGCCCGGGATGGGAGTCTGGACTGGACTTCCTGCGCTGGGGGCAGTGTGAGCAGGAGTCAGCAGCCTCGAGAGCTGGGCATGTTTACTGAAAGGGGAAATGGACGCTTGAGCAATAGTTACCATCATTATCATAAAAAAATAACTTATTAAGCACTCCACTCTCCCAGTCAAGACCATGAGCTCTTTAAAGGCATTTGAATAGAAACTTCTCTTGCCCTCTAAAGGCTTTCAATTTACGTAGTAAAACTGAATGTCCAGTTATTCGGTCTCAAAACTGGGGTCAGGGTGCTGCCTTTACAGTAAATGCCGGTTTTCCCGTAATTTCACACTATGTTGATCGAGCTAGAGAGCCTATTTTGTTGCGAAAATCTGGGTGCCGTGAATTAACTTGCAGCTTCATTTCAGCCTACAGCGAGAGAGGGTGTTCTATTTCTCCAATGGTTGAGGGAATGGCTTTGTTTTTTATCAGCATTTTTGTCAGTATCGGCAACTTCAAGACAAGTAGGACTATACAGAAATCTAGGAGATGCCCTTGGGTCTCTATAGCATGAAGGAGCTGGAATCTAAGAATCAGAAGATGGGAGATTTAAGTCACAGGTGCTGACCCTGGCATTTGGTAAACATGGGGCTTTAGATGAATCTTTGTCTTTATTTCTCTGACTGGAGGATTAGACAATAGCATCCTACTAGTCATGAGATTATTGAGAAGGTGAACTAATAGATGCAAAACCCCTGGTGCATACAGTAGCCCTCAACAGCCCCTCTTTTTGAGCTGTTAAAAGCATCAGAGGGAAAACTCTTACTTCACCTGCATCAAATCACACGGGGTGCTGGTTAATGATGCAATTCCAGGGTCTCACCTTAGATTTACTAAAGACATAACCTCTGGAGATAGGGCCTGGGGAATTTGCATTTTGAACTGGCCCCCCAGCTAATTTTAAGTCAGTTCGTAAAGTTTGGAGGGGAACAAATCCTGTGGTTGTGATTCTTCATTACATTACTTCAGGCTGGTTTATTGTGAAATCCAACTTGTGTATTCCCTCAGTCACTCGGGATGAAGAACTGAGATATATAATGGAAAGATGTCCAGTGCCAAGCAGGAAATAGGCCATGCCCTGGAGATAGCATAGTATGGTTGCAACTGACCTATACAAAGCCTATGTAGTAAAGAGTAAAATGCAGCCCTTTGGGTGCATGTCGCCCGGCACTGGGCTGTTCCGCTTGGAAGCGATGGGAGCAGGGGCTGCCTTTCAGCCTTTAATCACCACCAAAGGTGGGTTCCTTCGTTCAGGGAGCTTTAAGCACAACCACACAAAACAGCCTCTGCTAAGGGCACCTGGCCGGGCAGCCCCGTAGGTGGGAGTAGGGACAGGAACCAAGAAGCACTAAAAGGAGGTAGGGAGCCAGAAGCAGGGATGCATGCAGTCAGGAAACTTTGCTTACAGTACAATTTGGCTTATAATTGTTTTTATCTCAGTCTACAATAATATTTTAATTATTTAATAATATTGCAGCCCACAATGACATTTTAATTATTTGTATTTGGTTAATTATTTTCTTCATAAGGTTTTTCAAAAGAGGGAGGCAAATCAAAGAAAACGAAGTGAAATAAAGAAGTAAACTTGATTAATACCCCCACAAACTCCAAGGATTATACTCACGTTGGTGCAAATTCACTCCTCTCTCCATACCTCTTTCATATGTTACGTATTTGCTTGTGTTGTTGCACGTAGTGAGAATTGGTACTTGTTTGCATAGACTCAACTCATTCACTGCAGGATCCTCACTCATCATACAACACGATGTGTACTAAGGAACAAAACTGTGTTGAGAGGTTTCAGAAAGCTTTTTGAAAAATATTGTTTCAGAAAGAATTTTTTGTTTGGTTTACTTGACGCTCAGATTTCAACAACGCAGAATTAGTCTTTTTTTTTTTTTAAATATCCTGGCTAGGGGCGCCTGGGTGGCGCAGTCGGTTAAGCGTCCGACTTCAGCCAGGTCACGATCTCGCGGTCCGTGAGTTCGAGCCCCACGTCAGGCTCTGGGCTGATGGCTCAGAGCCTGGAGCCTGCTTCCGATTCTGTGTCTCCCTCTCTCTCTGCCCCTCCCCCGTTCATGCTCTGTCTCTCTCTGTCCCAAAAATAAATAAACGTTGAAAAAAAATTTTTTTTAAATATCCCGGTTAACCAAAATTTCACCTTCTTTGAACTGAATTTGACCTTTCTTCTAAACATCCATTGTGTGTTCTCACCGTGTGAAGAGGTGAGTAGAATCAAGGCAAGGCACCTTTCTAATCCAAAATTCATGTTTTCCTTAACTGCACTCTTTCCCTTCCTCTGAGTTATTAGGCTATCCAAGCAAAAATAGTTAAATTTGTTTAAGGTTTATTTGTTTTGTCCATTAGGACTATATTAAATTACATAAAAATTAGCTGGCTTGAACATTTCATTTTAATTTTGCAGTTATGATTTGTTGAATGTAACTTGTTTTTACACTTGCAAGATCAAGGAAAAATTAAGGAGAGGGGTGACTGAGTGTTGGGTAAGCATCAGACTCTTGATTTCGGCTCAGGTCATGATCTCAGGGTCATGGGATCAAGCCCCACCTCAGGCTGTCAGCACAGAGCCTGCTTGGGATTCTCTCTCTCTCCCTCTCTCTCCCCCTCCCCTGCTCACACTCGCACATGTGTGTTTGCATGTGTGCATGTTCTCTCTCAAATAAATAAACATCAAAAAAAATTAAGGAGAAAAACATATAATGTAGCTCAACAAGGAACATGGACAGGACCATGTCTGTATTGCTTCTCATCATAAAAGTGGCAGCTAGCACAGTGCCTGGCGTGTGATACATAGTCAAAAAGATCTGTGGAATAGACTGGTAAAAAATGAATTTGAAACCAAGATACTGGTTCTTTATGTTCGGTCTTGTGGCTGATGGTGCTAGCACGACGAGGCAACGGGGATCCTGCTTTCAATAGCTTCTTTGAAATTTCATTCACCTCTCTATCTCACACCTCAACTATAGAAAAAGTCTTTATGTCAATGTCACTCTTTCTGGGGAAACAATGTAGTTCTATTGTTTAAAAGTATATAGTTTGCCAGGGGCACATGGGTGGCTCAGTCGGTTAAGCGACGGACTTCTGTTCAGGTCATGATATCACGGCTTGTGGGTTCAAGCCGCTCATCTGACTCTGTGCTGACAGCTCAGCACCTGAAGTCTTCTTCAGATTCTGTGTCTCCCTCTGTCTCTCTGCCCTTCCCCCATGCACGCTTTGTCTCTCTCTCTCTCCCTCTCTCTCTCTCTCTCAAAAATAAACAAACATTAAAAAAGTTTTTTAAAGTATATATTTTGCCAAAGGACTTCTGATAATTCAAAGGGGATTTAAAAAGTTAAAAGTAGCCTGAAAGATTTATTATACAAAACTGTGTAATGGTAAACATCTATATGTTCAAACACCTGTAGCTAAGAACTATATTGCTTAGTGACTCTTTGCTATAAAACTGGTTCACGCATGATATTAGAAGCTGAAATTCATTGTTTAGGGTCACCGTCTTGTCTGAATGAACAAGGCCAGGAATAGTGGCAGGAACAGTCAATCCCCTCAAGAAGAAACCAGATCTCTTGCTGAAAAAAATTTGCTGAAATCTTTGTTTCAAATGGTGCTGTTCCATCACAGCTGGAAGAATTTTTCAGACAAAACATTAATTTAGAAGTCCACTAAGAAATCCAAAACAGTCTGACCGCCTTTACTCCTATTCTAATGCGGGATTTTGGAAAGGCTGTGGGGCTGCACGTGGTGTGTGGGTCCTTAGGTTCTGAACATCTCTGCCCTGGGTGACAGTTAAGTAGCGCTTGAAAATCTAGAGCCCAAATAGCCTTCCTTTGTGTTAAGAAAGAACTATGGACGTGAATCTTAAGGAGGAAAAGAGAATGGTTTTAGATGAAATGATTTTAGCAGGTGGAGTCGGTGAGCTTTCACTCATCTGAAGATTCTAAGATGGAATTGCTATAGGTTTAATTCACCGTGGTGTGTGTGTGTGTGTGTGTGTGTGTGTGTGTGTGTGTGTCAGTAAAGAAAAGGTTAAATAATACAGTACACTTTTAAAAACCTGTCAAAATTGGATAAAGTGGTCACTGCTATTTCTATTTCAGAAAATAGACTTTTGCAAAATAGGACTAGAAGTCAGGTTTGGGTATAATGTATTATATGTGTTTAAAAATGTTTTTCAAATACATTTGAAGAAAAAAAATGAGGCAGGGTAAATATACCTGCTACTCTGTTTGATTAACCCCCCTATACCTTCCTAAAATGCTTATCCTTTTATGTAGCAGAAAACATTACAAATGGCTATGGCATTTATTTTAAATAAAATTTTGGGATTATCTAATGAAATGGGAAAGCATTTAAGTCCTTTTAAGAGCTAAGTAACTATAAGAAAATCTACATTTGACTTGTAAGAAAGTCTTTTTAATAAAAAGAAAACTAGGACAGTGATGTCAGCATAGCTCCCTTGGCCTAGACACAGGCTGGTAGGGTATGACAAGATGACAGGAATACCATAAGCGATAGTTCTTTAAAACATCTGTTTCCAGAAGCTAGAGATCAAATCCAGGGAATCACCAGTAGACTTGTGGAGATTCTAGATATATAGCTTCATAGTTCTCAAATAAAGAGCTTTATTGACTGAACTCTACTTGAATGTAAGGAACTTGGGTTAACCGTCG
The DNA here is from genome assembly GCF_018350155.1 of Leopardus geoffroyi. Taxonomy (NCBI): domain Eukaryota; kingdom Metazoa; phylum Chordata; class Mammalia; order Carnivora; family Felidae; genus Leopardus; species Leopardus geoffroyi. The sequence continues at coordinate 139,914,802 of NC_059327.1, read as the reverse complement.
CATGTAACATAAATGCTCTGTTGGAAGTGCTCTGAAATCGGTTGTCTTCCAATATTGTCTCTACTTTGCACAAGTCAAAAAATTCATATGACCGTCAACAGTAGATCTAGGTAGATTCCCTTCCGCAGTTCTGACTTTCAGACAACAGTGTTGTGATCTGTATTGCAGAGGAAAGCTTGGCATTATTAGAAAAAGTAAGAAAAAAATAACTTTTAATTCTAGTATAGTATCTCTTGGTCTGATATGGAAAGTGTATCATATATATATTTAGTGTTTTTCTATATAGACATCGGTGTATTTGGTATTTGCAAGCTGAGGAATTCTATACAATGGTGCTCCCTGAAATTGTGAAACCCAATGATCTAGGATAGGAATTCTTATCCTTTGAGAGTTATGGCCTCTTTTGGGTTTGATGAAAGCTACCAATATTTTTCCTAGAAAAATATTTTGGTATTCACAATAACCCTGTGGATAAGACCTGTGGATAAGGAGCCTGACACTAAGACATTGATTGGCAGAATTGGTATCTGATCACAGATCTGTCTGCATGCTTGTGCTCTACACCCCCAGACCATCTTCTTTTAATTCCTTAACAGAATCTTCTGTTAAAACTTAACTTTTTAACTAGAAATTTCAAAGTAATTTAAAGACATGGGGCGCCTGGGTGGCGCAGTCGGTTAAGCGTCTGACTTCAGCCAGGTCACGATCTCGCGGTCCGTGAGTTCGAGCCCCGCGTCAGGCTCTGGGCTGATGGCTCAGAGCCTGGAGCCTGCTTCTGATTCTGTGTCTCCCTCTCTCTCTGCCCCTCCCCCGTTCATGCTCTGTTTCTCTCTGTCCCAAAAATAAATAAACGTTGAAAAAAAATTAAAAAAAAAAAAGACTAACAAAATTGAAATATATTAAGAGTTCCTAGTTTTTAAATATACATTGATATTATTTCACTATGTACACAGTAAGCAGAAGTCATCAGCATTACAACCAGAGCAAACTAAGCATTTTCTGAGCTTTTACTGGCCTACTTTGTCAGCCTTATCTCTTGTTCCTTCTACCATGAATCCTACCTGGAAGTCATACTGAATTACTTACTACCTATAGTAAGTGTCATGTTGACCTGTGAACACACTGTTCCTGCTCCCTGAGATTCATTTCTCATGTCACCTTGCTAATATCTTGTACTTGAAGACTCAGCTCAGATGTCACCTTTTCTAGGAAAACTTCCTTGCCCTCTGCCAGCCGCCTCCATCCTCTTAGATTCCCTTCCGCTATGCTGTCATTGTTCCCTCTGCATATCGCTGTCCTCATTCCCTGTATCAAGCTGTGCCATGACGGATGTCTACTTGTCTGCTTTTGCCACTATTCTGGGAACATTTCAAGGGCAGACATTATGTGTGTGTGTGTGTGTGTGTGTGTGTGTGTGTGTGTCTATGTCTGTGTCTGTGGAGGGGAAGAGAGAGAGAGAGAGAGAGAGAGAGAGAGAGAGAGAGAGAGATCTGGATGAAGTATTGCTAGTGACTCCAAAAGTAATTTTTTCTTCTTGGCATCAAATATTCTCTCCTGTATCACTGTGTGAAGATATATTTTTTCCTAAAGAACTCTAACACATGCAATATTAATAGGGCCATATGCTACCCCTCTCTCAGCACCATGAATCACACTGATAACATTGAAAAATGTATTCTTATTTCAAAGGAATAATATGACCCCATTTCTCGAAACATGCATTCATGTTTTATCAGGCAATTGTTCCTTAATAATTCAGTTCTATTTATTTTCTGGATGGCTTCAGAGGGGAAAAATATTAAAATATTAGAAGTTATTTTTTTACTGCAAATCTCAAAGTAATTTAAAAACCATAACAGAATTTCAACATATTAAGGGTTCCTGTTATCATTTTTAGATACATTGATGTTATTTCACTAAGTACACAGTAAACAGAAATCAGCATTACAAAGATGAATAAAGTAGGAAGATAGAAATGAAAATAGTAATTTAAAGCAACTTTTTAAAAGAAGCCAATATGTCTTCGGGCACCTGGGTGGCTCAGTCAGTTAAGCATTTGTCTGACTCTTGATTTCAGTTCAGGTCATGATCTCACAGTTTCCTGAGTTCAAGCCCCACATTGGGCTCTGCGCTGACAGTGCTGAGCCTGCTTGAGATTCTCCCTCTCTCTCTGCCCCTCCTCCACTCACATTCTCTCTGTCTCTCTCAAACTAAATAAAAAAAAAAAAAAAAAACTTAAAAAAAAAAAAGAGGCCAATATGTCTTTACAAGAGAGAATGGAGGAGGAAGCTTTCCGTCAGTGGAAATTTTGGTTTCCCTTTACAGTATAAGACCTCATTTTATTACATGCTGAAAATATTATTACTATTTACAAGTTTTTCTTCTTTCCCCCCACCAGGCCAAATTTACCGATGACTGCAAGTTCAGGGAGCGATTCCAAGAAAACAGCTATAATACCTATGCCTCAGCAATACACAGAACTGAGCCAGCAGGCCGGGAATGGTATGTGGCCCTCAACAAGAGAGGGAAAGCTAAGCGAGGCTGCAGCCCGCGGGTTAAACCCCAGCACATCTCTACTCACTTTCTGCCAAGATTCAAGCAGCTGGAGCAGCCAGAACTTTCTTTCACGGTCACTGTTCCTGAGAAGAAAAAGCCACCCAGTCCTGTCAAGCCAAAGGTTCCCCTTTCTGCACCTCGGAAAAGTCCCAACACCGTGAAGTACAGACTCAAATTTCGCTTTGGATAATATTCTTCTTGGCCTTGTGAGAAACCATGCCTTCGCCTCAGGAGTTTCCACGGGTGTCTTTATGGCTCTGAAGAAAAACGTTCGGATACACCTGCAGCTACACTCCACCATAGTGAAGTCCAGTCACTTGTTTCAGCGCGACTGAAACAAAACTGTTTTCTGATAGGAACTGAACTGGAATTCTTTGTCCAACATAGGGAGCACACTGCTTCAGTCAGGACGACATAAAGCCTTTTGCTTTATGCTTCGTGCATACTCTGTATTTGGAGAAAGTTAAACAGCGTGGACTATGTATTTTTCTGACTTTTACAGATCAACCTGAAAGAACATACATGATACATTTTTATTTTTGGTTTCCAAAGAATATTTTGATGCAGATAAAATATTTTATTAACTTTTGTTTTTTGTTTTTTGTTGTTTTTTTTAAAAAAGTACCTCTGCATTGAGCCTATTTTCTTACTTTTATTTTAATTAATATGACATAACCATTTGAAAGCAGTTTATGAATATAAATGTGTTTATAGCCCATTTGTAACATGTGGATTTTTTCATTTTTCTTATTCATCGCACTTTCATTTTTTATTTTTATTTTTTACCATACCTCAGATAATGTAAGTTTAGTCCATCCTCTTACAATGCTTAAATTCTCTTCAACAGCACCAAAAGCTCAGCTTAGATTTGTGTGTGTGTGTGTGTGTGTGTGTGTGTGTGTGTGTGTGTGTTTGTGTGTAAATTCATGACAGTATGTGGAATCCTACCCCTTTGGTGGCTGGGCTATAATGGCTTAGGAGTAAGGAGGAAATTAAGGATTTTTTTGATGGTATTATACACTGGAGGTAAGGAAAAGGATTTGAGGCACAACTACACTAAGTCTGCAGCATTTACTGGGATCTGATTCTGTCTTGCCTTCATTTCTCCTTTTATCTACTCCCCTGCCCTCATTCTTGAACAGCTGGAGGAATACATTTTATTCTATCCATCAAGCACACACTATGAAACCAGAGTGCTTAAAAATACCTCTTCTATGACCCTCTGCTATCCCCACTGTATAGATCCACAGGGAGCAACCCACTTAGCAGAAAAATATGGAAAATCGAAGAAGATGAATCGGGTAACAGTTATGCACGTCAAGTTCTGTTGTCAAAAATATTCTTATTACTCAGCCAAACACCCTTTGAGTTTGCTGTCCTAAAGGTAACCATCCCAATGAATAGATTGCCCTTTAGAATAGATACTCTCTGATGTATATTTTAAAAAAGGTGGCCGTGCAATAGGGGAAATTTAATTTGGGAATTTGATGATTGAAAATAGCACTTTAATTCTCAACCTGCATACTGAATGTTGGGCGTAAATCACAGAAAATTTGACTTAAGAGAATTTACGTAATTTATTTACTTTCCTGGGTAATCATTTCTATGGAGTTCTATAAAATATACGTGTTTATATCAGAAATGTGCCTGTAAAAAAAGGTACAGCTAATTCTCAGAAGTATGTCTTTCACAGGAAGAGCAGAAGAATTCTCAGAAAGTTTCTGTTGTATGTTGAAGCATGCTTCTTTTCTTTTAAAGGATACTAACAAACTTTTCTAAAGTTTTGTTTATTTTGGCACACAAATGCAAAGTAGCAATTTATCACAATTGAACTTACTACTACTTAAGCAGATTGCCTTATTTAAATAGAAATAAACTATACACATATGATATATATGAAATCACCCATCAATGAAATCATCATGCCTATACTCTAGTATTGTGTTTTATTATAAAGCCAATAGTCTGATTAGACATTGTTTGCATTTAATACATGATTTAAAACATATCAAATGAAATACTACAAAATTTTTATTTAATTTATAAATTAAAATTCTCTTGGGTTAAATGAAACAGGGTTTTGGAAACAAAATATGTCCAACTCTCATCCAGCTGGCATATCACCTTATATATACAGTACAAAGCTGAAAACAACCCTCCAGTTTACTCTCATATATTGTTAAGAATTGTACACCGTGTATCAAATTCTTAGTACACATGAAAAATTAAAATTGTAAAACAGAACAGTAGACATGTGTTCCTAAATGGGCAAGGAAAGGATGATATTAATGATGATTAACAACAAACTAAATTAATGCATATATTACATTAGGCTGATGCTGCTGGTAGTTTAGGTTAAACTGCAAAATAATAGCTTATCTTGTACTCTAGTTTGATTTGATTAGTACATGAAAGTTAAAGTAGGATAGTTACTAAATATATATCATGCAAGTCAGGACTCATTAATTTCAAAATTTAAAGCCAAGCTAAAATTAAAAAAAAAAATTAAATTACACTTATCTTCAGTTTACTGGCCATACACAATTACATTTAATTAATGCTCACTGAAGCTTAAAGTTACCTAAATTAATTAATTGAATGAACTCATGTACAGAAAACACGTATAAATGTAACTCCTTACTAATACCTAGAACATTTGAAGGGGGTCCTTGCTTACGTCGTTTTTGATAATTTTTAAGTAACTTGGCCCGTCTAACATCAAATACAGTTGTTTAATCATGGTTACATTTACCTAAAAACGTCAATGAATTTGACATTAAAATTTAGGAACCTAATTTGCCTAGGAGACAGTAAATACCTTCCTATTGAGAATTCAGTTTTATTAATTATATTATTTTTAACTTAAGATATTCTTTATTTAGAACACCTATAGAAGTAAATAGAGGGTTCCAATAAGATGTAATAATACTGTGGTTTTATTTCACAAATAATACCATCACTCGTTTCTGACGAAACTAATTTGAGAGGGTGGATGTATATAAATTATCTTAGTTCATTTGCTGAGTTATAGTAGCCAGAAGTTCAAAATTATGTGATGATAATAAAGGATACCAACAAAAGTTATTTCTGAATATAATAATTATATTGCTTTAGATGCTTTTATTTCTTATGACTGAAAAGAAAACAACCATCTGCCAGGTAAATTTTTTATAAAATTGATCTCGAACTAGAAAACTGAATAATTTTCTTACCTTGACATGTTTGCCCTTCCATAGGATGGAGGAACCAACTATGACTTCCCACATTTTCAGTAACAAAATGAAAATATTGCACTAACCAAAACCTTGAATTCTGGCACTGTGCTAGCGTTGCTACAATGAGAAGCAAATGAAAATCACTTGTTGAAGAGATTCTATACCTCCTTTAAGATTTCTTTCATTGCTATATCTAAATTTTGATCATGTGAAATCTATTTTTAAGCCAACAATCTTTTTAAAAGGTTTTGAGAGAAGCTTTGAGACATGACTCATCTAATTTTTCTTTTAGTAGTCCAATTGTACTAACCAGTTTTTGAGATATGATTATCATATAAGTAGATATTAGTTGAAGAAAAGAGTTAGCTCTCCATCTAACTCTACCTATTGGAAAGTCTCAGGAGAGAGAAGGGAGGAGAACCCAGCCTTAGCTGAGTCATGGGGACACTCTTACATGTAAGAATCACAAACAACATTCAGAAACACTATGAGACAATTGAGCTACAAATCATGCATCCATATTTAAGCAATTTTATGTAATAAAAGAGTAGATCAGAGATCAAGAGTTCTTCCATACTTTTTATTTTGTTAAATTATCCTTTTTTTTCTGGCTCTGCCATATATCTACCCCACATTACTCTCTAGGCCTTGTTTTATCGTCCATCATATGATCTTTAATGTCATTTCCTGCTTTGTCATCGATGATTGTACAAGTCTTAAAATGTCGAGGTACTGAAGAAAGGACATGGTTCCTTCTCAGATAAAACTAAAAATTGATGTGCAGATTACACTGGATAACCACATGAAAAAAAAATTGTCAATGAGGTGATAAACAGAGATATTCTTAAAAGAGATATCTGTCTTGGATTAAAAAAAATAAACTAAGCATGAGATTGGATCAAGAGATTTACAAAATGGGGATCAACTCTGGGCTTAGCTTTATGAAGGACTTTGCAAGTTTGAATGAATCCAGAGGGGAATGGTCAGAGTAGTATCCTTGTCGATAATTAATAGTTCTAAGACCTTGTCAAACATACAATTTTTCAACATCTCTGTTCTGAGTGAAACCCCACTTTCTCCATGAAGCCTCCTAGAAATTCATAAAAGAATATAAGTAATCTCGTCCTGATGCCACTCCTCCAAATAAGTATATCTTGTGACATAAATTTCCTCCCCATTCCCTTACTTTAGTATTTAGTATTTTCTGAGATCCTGCTTTATACAGGATCTCAACTGTGAAACATTTCTTTATTTGCTCAATACTTGTTATTCAACTAGTGAAACATTTCTTTATTTGCTCAATACTTGTTCAGCATTGTTCCTTGTGGATATTAACATCAACGTACGCTCAGAGTTTGAATTTCTGGAACGAGTATATCTGCCTTCGTTGTACATTACCCAGCCCAAATTCAGGCTGATAAAAAGAACTTCAGAAACACTCTTAGAGGATAGCAATTTTGAATGACATGTCTCTCTGACTTAAAGACTCCGTGGAGCCTATGGGATATTCTACTTATTCCAGAACTTGGTATATAATTATATTTATGTATAGGTCCCTAGCATATGACCTAGCATAGGTCCCTAGCATATATTTATGTATAGGTCCCTAGCATATGAGCATAGGTGCTCAAAAATGCTTATGGAATGGGTATAGTGCTGAGTAAGATTTGATGAAGATAATGATAACAGAAGTTCATATGACACAGGAAATGGCTCCTGCAAGAAAAGGAACACCTGCTACCCCTCTCACTGTACTTGGACTTCTCAAACACAAATCCTGAGTCCAAACTAAAAATGCCAGGCACATTCAAGCTGCATTTAAGTATGAAGAAAGTACTCATTGTATGAAACTTCAATGTCGTTGGTAATCATAAAAATAGGTTACTGTGCAAATCCTGATGCTTTTGCTATTTGCAGGCCAAACAAGAGTCCAGTGGGATGTCAGTAGGTATCAGTGGGAGAGTGAAGATGTTTCTTTTTGGTAATTTATTTCTAGATGTATTTTTTCCCCTCAACTCAGATAAACTCTCTCAGAGAAGACCGACGTTTGCTGTATCCTACAGAGAGATTAGTGAATACATAATCACAAGGTGACAGGTCTGGTTCCAATGTGTTCTCATTAAATTCTCCATCATTTTCTCTGTGGGAAACAGGAAAATTTATCAGATTTTCATAAAGGGAGGGGAATTTCTGCTGAGGAGGCAACACAATGTCTTTTACTCTCTGGAGTGCAATTATGTCTCTGCTTCCACAGCAACACGTCATTTTACCATAGGGCTCTCTTTGAAGGATGCATGTATTCCGTAACCCATTTCCATACTTTGACACAGGTTACATATTTACATTTTTAAAGTCCGCTGGTTGTCCTACATTTTCCCCCATAAAGGGCCCCTGAGAGTAAGTGTAACTGCATGCTAGAATGTTAAATGGACCAAAAGGATATAGCAAGACCTCCCTAACAGTCACATCCTAATGGAGCATGGGACAGAATAAGTTTACATTTTAGAAAGGAATAGCAGCATACAAGCTGTACGTTCTCAGCCTAGCCTTTTTTATGCATATAAGGATGCATTGCAAAGAGGTAGAAATATGTTTTCTGTTGAAGTAGTGACAGAATAGAAGTCACGTCGATGACCCCTATAACTCCCCTTTGAGGCCTGTAGCTCTTGTCAGTTATGATTAGGAAAGAAAGTCACACCCATATGTGTTGCCACGTTCGTCCTATCTCTGGATAATAAAATTGGATCGGCTCAGAGAGAGTCAGTTTTCACCTTAGAAATCATGTTGTTTGAGGGGCACCTGGGTGGCTCAGTCAGTTAAGCATCCAACTCTTGGTTTCAGCTCAGGTCATGATCTCATGGTTCATGAGATCCAACCCGGCATGGGACTTTGCGCTGAGCATGGCACCTGCTTGGGATTCTTTTTCTCCCTTTCTCTCTGCCCCTCCCCCGCGTGTTCATGCTCACTTTCTCTCTCTCTCTCTCTGTCTCTGTCTCTGTCTCTCTCAAAATAAATAAACAAACACTAAAAAAGAAAAAGAAATCATGTTGTCTGAGATTCTCAGCCTTTACCATCTGGACAGCAAGATACTAAATGGGAAAGAGACACATATCCCAGCTTGCTGGCCCAGAGCACAAACCACAAGATCTCTCTACTAGTCAAGGGAGTTTAATGTTTAATGATGTGAAATCAACTCAGTCTAGCAAACTCCCCAGTCCAAAGGAGCCTGCCCCAACTAAAAGAATAATGATTTCTTGGTTGCTAACAATTTATGGCAGGAATCTCTAATACATTTCTAATGAAAACATTCAATGTTCATTTAACCCTTTAAAGTACACTGCCATTGTGCTGAATTCTAGGAATAAAACTAAATAAAGGACCCGTGTGGGAGAAAACTTATACTCTGGCTTCTATTATCAGGGCAATGGAGCATATCTTCTGTGTGTTACATCCAGTTCTCAGTGAGTTGAAAATGACACTTCTTGTCAAAGGAATTTAATAAGTCAGGATACGACTTACCATGGTAGACTCAAAAGCTTAAGCTGTAGGTGACAGTATGCGCTTTGGGAGTATTCACCAATTTCTTTGGCTCACCTATTAGAATTTATAGCATGTTTTCCACTGATTATTGACAAAGATGTAAGATTATTCTGTGTTCATTAAGAGATAATTGGGGGTCTGATAGAACGTAGGAAAATGGAATGTAGGCTTTTTGAGAGACTTCAAATTCCATCGGTTATGACCAACCTTGGTCTGATAGCTATGATGGGAAGATCAGTGACCATCTAATTTTAATATTTCTCAGAAATGGGAAAAACTGATTTGTATTTGCCAGAGTCTGATTTATTTCCCAAGACAAAGACATACACAGGATAGAAACAAGTGCGTGTATTAAAAAATGAAGGGGCAAATGTGGCCCTGGGTCTCCCCTAAATTTTCAGCTCTCTTTTTACCTGTTTGCTGGAAAATTGTTAACAATTTAGCCCTTAAAAAAAATAATAATAACACCCTACCTCCCACTGTTTGTCTTGAACAAAGGATTGTATCAGACTCCCCTTGAGAACAGCTGCTGCTTTTTGCGCTGCTAGGATTAGTGCAAACGAACATCCCCCAGGACATTTGAGGGAGTTGGCAAATGTTGCCCTGTCTACCTTGGGTGTTATAGAGGCACCCCTGCAGTGGTTTCAGACAGCGTGCCTGTAACGTTGGCCTGCAGTCAATAAATATTTCATGTCTCTTGACCCGAGGGTGTGTTCAGGGACCACCCGGCAAGTATCTGCCTCTGTGGTCACAGCTCCGTGCCGTGGGCGTAAAGGTGGGTGTTAAGCCAGAGGCAGGATGTACAGGCAGGATCCAATGTGGTTAAAATTTGGGATCACTGGTCTGGCTGTAGGGGATCTGGAGACTTCTTCATGTCAACACTCATTCTGGGAGGAGAAGCATGTCCACCAGTGGGTTATCGTCAGGCATCAGCGTGACTCACTCAAGGGTTAATGGAAGGAAGCATTCATAAGAGGTGAGGTTGCAGGTTAAGAGAGAAATAGAGGCCTCTTGTACTCCTCACCAGGCTTTCATGGTTAAGGCAACTACAATGTTGTCTGCCCTGTAGGAAGGGTCTTCAAAGTTCCCAAAAAGGGAGGACCGAAGTGGGAAGGGATCCATGCCTCCTTAACTCTCTAAAACATGTCATGAGTTGTGCATCAAAACAATAGAGCACCAAGTAAATATCTGATGAGCTGCATGATTCAGGGTTTGCTCAAGTTTCTAACTGCTTAATAAAGACACCCAAAGGCCAGAGAAAGTAGAGCCAGTTTTGTATCACTAGAGAGAATAAGAGGAAAAGTGACAATGACATGTCAGCTAATGGAGGGTGGGTCTAGCTGTTATAAATTATCATTTGGCTGGCTTGCTTATTTATTTCCTGCTTGCTTGTTTTCTATGGACATTGGATGAGTACCTACTGTACACTTAATATAGTACAAATGATTGGGTAACCAGAGAGAAATAAGGCATGGTTGCTTCCTTCAAGAAGCTTAAAGTGTAGGGGTGCCTGGCTGGCTCAGTAGGTAGAGCATGTGACTCTCGTTTTTAATTTTTTAACGTTTATCTACTTTTGAGACAGAGAGAGACAGAGTATGAGTTGGGGGGGGGGGGTGGTGCAGAGAGACAGGGAGACACCGAATCTGAAGCAGGCTCCAGGCTCTGAGCTGTCGGCACAAACCTGACGCGGGGCTCAAACTTGTCAACTGCGAGATTAGGACACGAGCGAAGTCAGACACTCAACAGACTGGGCCACCAAGGCGCCCCTAGCATGTGACTCTTAATCTCAGGATTATGAGTTCAAGCTTCATATGGGTCATGGAGCTTACTTAGGAAAAAAGAAGAAGAAGAAGAAGAAGAAGAAGAAGAAGAAGAAGGAGAAGGAGAAGAAGAAGAAAGAAGAAAAAGAAAAAGAAGAAGAAGCTTAAAGTCTAAATGGGAAGATGTACAATTAAAGAAATAAGCCCCATACATCCTATGGTGGAGGGGCTGGGCTCAGCAGGCAATAGTATTAGTGTTAGCGACTTGACTATAATAACTACTACGACCACCTTATGTTTGAACAGCACATTCCAGTTTAGCACTTTTTGTTTGCAGAATGTATTTAACTACCTTATCTATTTAGATATAGAAGGAAATCATCTAAAAAGAAATGAGAGGGGCGCCTGGGTGGCGCAGTCGGTTAAGCGTCCGACTTCAGCCAGGTCACGATCTCGCGGTCCGTGAGTTCGAGCCCCGCTTCGGGCTCTGGGCTGACGGCTCAGAGCCTGGAGCCTGTTTCCGATTCTGTGTCTCCCTCTCTCTCTGCCCCTCCCCCGTTCATGCTCTGTCTCTCTCTGTCTCAAAAATAAATAAACGCTAAAAAAAAAAAAATTAAAAAAAAAAAAAGAAATGAGAGGTGCTTGGGTGGCTCCGTTGGTTAAGCCGACTCTTGATTTTGGCTTAGATCATGATCCCAGGGTCATGGGACACAGCCCCACGTTGGGCTCTGCACTGAGCATGGAGCCTGCCTAAGATTCTCTCTCTCTCATTCTCTCTTTCTCTCTAAAATAAAAAAATAAATAAAAACTTAAAAAAAAAAATAAAGAGAAATGAATAGCTTCTGAAGCGTTAGCATTGAACTTTGGATACTGCGGTGCTCTGTGCAGGTTTCCTCTTCAGTTCCGGGACACTCATTCCTAGCTGCCGGAGGCTGTGTCCCTGGACCTTGCGGAACCACCCTGTCCCGTCCCAGGTTACTCCTATTTCCAGAGGCACCCTGACACCAATGACTGGCTGATTCAGAGATACAATGGCCTGGCCCACTTACCGCAGTCTGTAACACATATAGGGCCATCCTAGCTTCAAAGCACTGCTAGGATCAGCTGAAGTCTCTGTCGTAACTGTGCACAGGATCACCTTCTCCCTCTACCCTGCCTTCTCCACTTTGGAATCGGTGAGGATGCAGACAAAATACAACAGGCTCCGTTAAAAAGTGAAAAGGTAATAAACTAGCTAAAAAGTGAATGCTGTTTTAGTGTGATATATTTAAATATTGCACGGGCATCCTGTATTTTTACTGATTACATTTGGCCACTCTATTTACAGGCATAACGCAAGAGCCCTCCCCAGATAACCTGAGCGCTATTCTCCGCCACAGATTGTTTATAGGAAATTCATTCTCTAGGAAAAGTTATTCTGGTCGATAAGCACCACAGGGAACCCCGGACTAAAAGGAAAACTCAGAGGGGAACAAGAAGAGGATCTGGAAAGATCTTTCACATTTCGGGGGGACACATTTCAAGACTCTCCTGTTCTAACCAATGACAAATTCAGAAGTGTCAGTGGCTATACAGACCCTAAAATGTTATTTATTCCACGTGTGATCTCGAGACTTTAACTCTTGGCTCTACCGCACAAGATATTAGCTATGAGTCTGTGTGTGTATATGTATTATACCAAAGCACATGGACTATATGTCCTAAAATAATACAGGGCATGCAATCAGTTTGTGACTAACCAGTCTGAAAGTCTCTTTGAGAGTCGATCACTTCCTCCTTCAGGGAACATATTTTTTTTTACAAATTTTCCAAAGTGCCACAAGCTCCTGGTCTTTTGGCAGCTCAGTGGCTGTTCTGTCCTTGTCTCTTCGTCTAACTCTGTTTCCACCTGGTCTCTAAACCATGCAGGACCCCAGGGCTGTTTCTGGCTCTTTTCTGTTCTCTTTCTCTGAACTCACTCCCTATGTGACCTCACCTCTGCTCTAAGCGCTCTCTCTATGCTAATGACTCCCCAAATCTAAATCCCCAGCCTCCACTTCTCCCAGAATTTCAGGTTCACAAGCTCACTGCCTACTCCACATTACCCCTTGTGTGTCTAACAAGAATCTCAAACCTAGCATGTCCAGAACTCAACTCTTGTTCCCAAACCGGTTAATCTTCCTGACTTCCACAGGTTAATAAACAGCATGATGATTTATTTATTCAGTGCCTTGAGCCAAAAATCTAGGAATCGCTCTTGTGCCTTCTCTTTTCCTCATAACCCTCATCCAAGCCCCCAGTGACTCCTTTGCCTAAACCTTCAGAATAAATTCTAAATCTCACCACTTCTCTCTGTTCTATACCTCAGTCCAAGCTACCCTCTTCTCTACCTTGATCCAATGCTACAGCCTCCCAACTGGTCTCCCTTCTTCCCACTGTTGTAGATTTTATAGAGAAGTCAGGATGAAATTTTTAAAACATAAATCATGTCATTCTTTGGCTGAGAACACTCCAGTAGCTTCCCAGCCCACTAGACTGGATCTGGTCCCTCCTTCGCTCTCCTATCACATCTCCTGCTCTCCGTGCACCTCAGGGTTCTAACCACAACGGACTGGGCTGCCGTCCCTCCAGCTCTTCACTGACTCCTCTCCTTGGAGATGCTTTCCTTAACCACTCTGTCTATAGAGCCTCTTCCCCAAGTTATTCGGTTCCGTCCCCATCTTACTCTCTTTAGGTCATTTTTCACACTCCTTAATAATCTTGTATTCCCTGTGTTTACTGGTTTCCCCAGGGGAATGTGAGTCATGCCCTCAGTAGAATGTAAGTACCTTGAATACTCGATATTTATTGATTGAATGAATGCAGCCAGCTGTGTTATAGCATTTGCTTTGAGCATATTAATTTGTTCTCACGCGATTGCTATATAATGGAGCAATGTGAGCATGATGTGAATTTTTGGTTTGCTTATGTGATTTCTTCTGTCAGAAATACTAGGCATTTCAGCTGAATGAGGCAGCGTAGGAATACACAACATATACTACACCTGTGTCATGAGGTTGGTTAGCCACACCTGCCCTCATCTGGTTTTACGACTTTCCACCTGATTTCTTTCAACCATGTCATGGACTGAATTGTGCGCCACCCCCCCCCCCATTCATATATCAAAGCCCTAACTCCCAATGTGACTATATTTGGAGATAGAGCTTTTAAGGAGATAATTAAGGTTAAATGAGGTCATAAGAGTGGGGCCCTAATCTCATAGGACTGGTATCCTTGTAAGAGGCAGAGCCACCAGAGTTCATGCTCCTGCCTCTCCCCCCCACACAAGAAGAAAGGCCATGTGAAGACAAAGTAAGAAGGCACTTGTCTGTGTGAAATCACTTAAAAGCATAAAGTTAAACAAAAATCAAAATGGCTGCACTGATGATTCAGCCGGGTTTGATTTTACACTAACTTTTTTCCTCTCTTCTGCCAACCTCTCCTGCTCCTTTCTGAGCCTTTTGTTTCTGGAACCCCTATACCACCCTGAAAACAAGCCAGGAGGCTGGCCACACATATGCAATTCCTGTCGAAACCAGCTAGGTCCTGTAATTCCCTATAAATGCCCCCAGCCCCTTCCTCCTGGCGGGTATGCAGTTTTGAAGGCCTTAGCTTGCTGCAGCCTCCTTTGCCCAGCAAAGCAATAAACTATCTTGCTTCTTTATCCACAAACTCTGCTTCCTCATGTTACATATTTCAGCTCCTGAGCACAGAGGTCAGTTTTCCAACAACATGGAAGCCAGGAAGAGAATTTCTCCAGAAACCAAATCTGTTAGAACCTTGATCTAGGACTTTCAGCCTCTAGATCTGTGAGAAAATGAATTTCTGTTGTTTAAGCTACTGACTCTGCATTATTTTGTTATGACAGCACTAGCCGACTAAGGCAAACGGCTTGACGATAACTCACAAGCTACAACTCTTCCCGCAGCCAGCACCCTCCCTCCTTTTAATTTTTTCCTCCTCTTTCCCTTCTGCCTTTTTCTCGCTCATCCTCTCTGTTCTCTATTCTTTTTTCATCGTCTCTTTTGTGATAAAAGTTTTGTCTCACTTTTTTTCCCTTTCTTTTTCTCTGTTACATTGGGAGCTTAAGTAAACAACAACAAACATAAGACCTTCGTGAAGGTAAAATGCCACATTTATTATAGTATTTATGTATTTTTTAATTATGTAACATGCATGAATCGTACTGTCATTTTTTATTAGGTTTCTATCCTCGTTTACGCGTTTCCCGTGAAGTTTTGAGTGCTGTGTTCCCAGCCCCATTTTCTCATGGGTCCCGGGGTCTTTACCGCACAATTCTGCATATTGCAGTGAGTTTTAGAAATCGCATATGCTGGGTTATATCAGAAATGGCTCTTTTATCCTCCCAGAAAATCAGAGTTAGAAAAGTTTATTTTACAGATAAAGCAAAAAGATTGAAGCATTATGCGTAAGTCACAACGTGCTCTTATTTACTGTGCCAGGCACACTTCTGTCTTGTATCTTCTGATATTCATCCTTAGTTTTCACCTCTGGCAACCATCTTTAATCTGATCGTGTTCAAATGAAGTCGTCTTGCTGTGTAATATTTGCTGTGGCAAAAGAAGTGAGGATACGACTTAGATAATTTAGGTCTGATGTCTACCACTAACAATGCAGTAAGGATTCAAATTTTCAGCGGTATATCCTTATTACTGGACTCAGCAAACTGGGCTGACAATTGCCTAATCTCCATGCTTTATTTCATTTTGTAGGTCAAATATAGATTCATTATTAAATAATATCAGTTTCAAATCATATAGGTCAGCCGCAAATAAAAATAGATTTATATATAAAAAACCCATTTTATTATTATTTTAAGGAACCACACATTTTATTATTAGATAATATTTTTCAAACATGTACTACACGCAGATACGTAAAAATGACTGAGGATGACTTAATTCTTCCTTTGGTTGTTTCATGTATATTGTTGCCAAAACTGGGAGCTATTTGGCATCACTGCTCTATAATGGGAAGAACTGAGACTGGCAGATGGAGGTCTGTGTCCCGACATCAGCACTTCCATGAATTCACTAGAAGGGTTTGAACTTGTTAATGGGGCTTAACTTGATGATTTGTAAGGTTCCTCTGCAAAGTGAGCAGGTGTATTAGGGCTCTCCAGAGAAACAGGATATTTATATTTATATTTATGTCTATGTCTATGTCTATGTCTATGTCTATGTCTATATCTATGTCTATGTCTATATCCAAAGATATATATCTCTATCTATCTAAGAGATTTATTATAGGAATTGGCTCGTGTAATTATGAAGGCCTCAAAATCCCATAATCTGCTATCTGTAAGCAGAAGTACCCCAGCTCAAACAGAGAGATTGAATTTATACTCTCTCAATCTTCTTGTTCTTTGTGGGCCCTCAATGGATTGTATGATGCCCCATCCAATTGGGTAGGGCTATCTTCTTTACTTGGTCTACCAACTCAAATGCTACTTTCTTCCAGAAACATTGTCACAGATACACTCAGAAATAATGTTTTATCAGTTATCTGGGCATCCCTTAGCCCAGTCTAATTTCCAGATAAAATTAACCATCTCAGTTAGGTTTTCTGCTGCTTCCCCTTCAGCTCACTTTCCAGATTGGCTGCATTTAGAGCTGTCCTCTGTTCAGATTGTAAATCATGGAGAACTCTGTTCTTTCACCAAAACTTCTGAGACTCCTGCAAGCACCCTTTAGAAAAGCCCTAGTGGGGGCGCTGTCTGGTGGCTTAGTCAGTTGAGTGTCCGAGTTCGACTCAGGTCAGGATCTTGCATTCATGGGCTCGATCCCTGCATGGGGCTCTGAGCTGTCAGCTCAGAGCCTCGAACCTGCTTCAGATTCTGTGTCTTCCTCTCTCTCTCTGCCCCATCCTCTGCTCACACTCTGTCTCTCTCTGTCTCTCAAAAAAGAAAATAAAAAAGCATGAAAACCAAAGAAAGAAAGAAAGAAAGGTCCTAGTGGACAGAGAGGCACAGGAAAAAGTCTTTTGTAAGAACACACAGTTCTTGAAACTTTTGAATGTGGTGCATGTAGGAATGAACAATCTAAGAGTTATAGACTACTGACAAGGGAGGAGAGGATGACAATAGTACGTGGTTAATTTGATCAGTAATGTTAATTGAGTGAATGAAAAAAAAATGGACAAACATTTCTTCCTTTGCTGCTATAGGCCAACTGTCAAAGGTCTTTCAACCTCATTCCACTCTGGAGTAGAAGGAGAGGATGAGATCATTGCAATGCAGAGATAAGCAAAACCTTTAAACTCTCCCAGTAGATTAATTTTTTTTTTTCAATGTGACTCGCAAAATAGGTCACATATCTTAGCTGTGCTACCATTAATCTACTGATAGATAAGCTCATCTCTCTCTCTCTCTCTCTCTCTCTCTCTGTCTCTATTTATTTTGAGAGAGAGCAAGACAGAGAAAGCACAAGTCGGGGAGAGACACAGAGAGAAGCAGAGAGAGAATTGCAAGGAGGCTCCACACTGTCAGTACAGAGTCCATCATGGGGCTTGAAATCATGAACCACAAGATCATGACCTGGCCTGAAATCAAGAGTTGGGAGCCCCCAGGAGCCCCTAAGCTCATTTCTAAGACTCTTTTATTCCTTCTGAGAGTGAATTCTTTCCAAATGAAAAGAAAGGGAGAAAAAAAAAATCTAACAGTTATAAACACAAAAATGACCAAAAAAAAAAAAAAAAAGGCAAAAAATAAATGTATACACCGAGGTACAGCAAGTTGGATTAAATTGCCTCTAAGGCACTATCCAAATGTAAGCTTTTAAAAAAATACGTAAAACTTACTAGTTGTAAACATGTTGATTGATTGGCTGCCACATTAATTGGAATTTGTGTCATTTGTTCAAAATCTCACAGAAGTGGAAAACCATGGTAATAACACTCACAGGAAATGACCTTACGATGTGCTTAAATATTGCAGTGATAAGCCATACATTCAATAGCGAGGTACTCATTCAGAAAGCTTGTGATCTTGTCTCCGGGAGGGCTGTTAGGATCCATTTTCCACAGATCTTGAGTTGAGGAAATGAGAACACGATTGTTAAGGACAACAACAACAAAATGAGTAAACTGTTGAATTCTACAAAAGATGGTCTGTTTTGTCTTCAAAATACAGTAGGGGGCAAAGGAAAGGGCACTTTAAGAAAAATGACATGCATATTTTTAGCAGAAGTTACGACCACTCGTGTGATTCAACATAAAATATGTCATATCTACATAATAGCTTCATGCTTGCTATTGTGCTAAGTGAACTGTACTTTTGATGCATTCTCTATTCATGTTAAAGTGTGGGTAACAAATGATAGAGGTCAACAGTCACGGCAATTGGACATTCTGAGTATCTTTCTTCTGTGACTCTGAGTCAGTCTCCTCAGTGGATTACTAAACACATTCCAGAAATCTCATAAGTTACTACTGGTCTAAAAATGGATATAATTAAAGACGAGTAAACCTACCGCAGAGGCTGATGTAATCTTTTAGGGTAATTAACACAAACTATTTACAATGGACTTTTATTCTACTTTTCTAAAGATTGCATATATGTTACTACAAGTTCATATGGCTTACCATTACAAAAGTGACCCTCCCCCCGCCCCCCATAACGTGCTCCTGCAAAGAAAAGATACCTGCATTGTAATTGTTCTACAGGAGGTAACATCAGTAACAACGGTTGTAACTTTGACCAGCGCCAGGAGAAGATAGAGGAATCTTTCATGAATTTCATTACTTTAAGGATTTACCAATAGGTACACCTCTGGGTTTAGGAGTACTATGATTTGGAGCAGTAACTTCCAAAGTCTAAGATCTAATTGTCTCAACGAGGCTGCTTTTATTGCCATGACACTTGCTGCTTTCCATGGTGTGGGGAGAGGCGGTTCAGTCCTAAAAGCCTCCTTCTTTTCACACCTGAGAGAGTTTTATTAAAATATAGAAAACAAAATGCCTTTTCTTGCTATTTCCTAATTTTAACTCAGACACTAACTTTCCACAGTAAGGTTTTCTAGTCTCTGCGGACTTACTAAAAACTCTGTGAAATAGGACACTTCTGGATAATTGATAATCTTTTCTTTCATAATTGACCATTACTTCTTACAGGCCAGGTGTTGTGCCCAGTGCTTTTGCCCTATCTCTTCAGCCCTCACAACTACTTCACGTGAATGAGTGATTTCCCACTTTTCAGGTTGATGAAATCAGAGGCAGAGGGATTATGTCAATCTCCTCAGATCACAAGGCAAAGATGAGAATCAAATCAGCTTTGGTTTCTTTGTTTGTATTCCTAGCTTTAGCTTATACGGTATATTCATCCTTGGAACTCTGTTATATATTGCATGGTTCAAAACCTAAATGTTCCCTTCTCTATTGGGGCTTAGAAAAGAGCAAATGGTCAGATGTAAGTTTGTTTCTCTGAGCCTGAGCACGGAGAGTATAAGGATTCATGTGCTGGCATATATGAGGGGTGCACCGAGCCCTGGGGAATAACTGGACAAAATGAGAGGTTGGATATGGATTACAGGTATTGAATTGACCTGCTTTAATTACCTCATACCTTAAGAGGTGTCCGTGGGATCTTTAGTGTATTGAATTCCTATGACTTGTCCATTCTAACCCTTGATGAAGAACACAAACTTTTCTTTCCATAATCACACCTAGAGTCATGCCTATATGGCCTGTCCTATCAGGGATTAAAATAACCTTTGATTTTTTTATTACAGCAAAACAACAACAACAACAACAACAAAAACACCCACAAACAAACAAACAAACAAAAGAACCCAAATTGTAGAAATTAATAGTCACAAAACCCAGGACCCAAATCGTGTCTTTGAGATCCTTTATTCTCACTATAATTTGACCTGATTGTTACTTAGGAGTAGTGGAGATTATTTTCCTTTTTCTGAGCTGTCAAAATTCAGTTGATACATCACAGATCCCTAAAGCTATGTAGGGAACTCTTCCCTTAATTCCACCCGCTTCATTTCTAAGCATCTGTAATAGTCACAGCTGGGTTCAGTGAGAGTTCTGCTTGCCATGAGTGTGAGATCATGCCCTAAGTAATTACAGTGAGCGTGCAGTGAAAATATGTGGTGAGTATAATGTCAGGAAATCATGCAAATTTTATTATCATCAGTGAAGTGGTAGCTGGTGGAGAACTTGTCAGTATTTGCAACTTGAAGCCTCTAATTACCTTGATTTACTTGTAGTACCATTCATAACCTTGCTGCCGTGCTGTTCCTGACAGCACTTTTGCATTTTACAAGAAAGGAATAATGCCACATAAATAATTTAAAAACAATAAATCATTTAGAGTGGCTTTAAACCAAAACCTAATGCAGTAGCTGGCTGAGTTCTTGCTACATTTGACAGGTAGCTGGCATGCAGAATTCATCCATGCATTATAAGCATTTACTTTTAAAGTTCACAAATCCAAAACAGGATGGAAGAAACAAAAATGTGACCTAAACTCCTCTGTCCTGAATAGTCCATGTCACCTTTCTGAGGCCAAATGGGAAATGGAGACATGAAGGTCTTTATAGAATAATTCTCCTTAAAACACAGATTTGCTGAGTTATGCTAGGTAAATGAGTAATTAAGACCGATTCTCCTCCAGCAGAGCTGAGTGTTGGAGGAGTACATAAACATGCCTGTGGCAACATCCCCACCCCCACCCACACAAGAGCTGGAGGGGAGAGCCTGGGAAGGTTGGGGAGCAGGATGAGAGAACAAGCTGATATGCAACCAGTTCCCACCTACTCTCAGGGGAGGACACAGCTCTTTCTCTCTGGTCATTTCTATTCACACAAGACAAAGCAGATAATGAAAAGCAAAACCCATGGAGAAAAGCTTCTACTTAAGAAAAAGGTAGGACTGCTTCCATTATGCCGGAGGGAGAGCTGGGTCTGCCAGCTGCCTTTGGACAATTGAGTTCCTACTGGGTGCCAAGCAGGTCATTATCTCTTTTAATCCTCACAACAATTCTCTGAGGTAGGTATGATTATCCCCTTTTATAGATAAGGACAAAACCTGAGTTAGATTAAGTAATTTGCCTGAGATCACCAGCTAGGAAGGGACTATCAGAATGAAGTCTGAATCTGACTCAGGCAACACCCTCCCTCCATCATCCCCTGCTTTGCCACACCCACCTCTCCTCTCAAACCTGATTTATTCTTAACCCCATCTATAAATTCATTTAGATTTTTGACATTTGTGAGGACCATTCACAATGGTGGAGTCCCAGGGGTAAGAAGGCAGCCTGAAAGTCACCAGTGAGGCGATGACTAAAACATCCCTCCTCTACCTCTCCGGGAGGGGTCTCCTACCATACTCTGCCCTAACAACCCACAAGAGGGCAATGCACGCAGCTCACCCAAAGCAGGTGACCGCCGTGCATTTCTCCTCTATTCATTGCTTCAGCCCCCCAACGGTTATTCTCCCCAAGTTCCCAGCTACCTCATTTCCCTCATCAGGTGTTTCTCTTTCAGAGAAGACCTCCCCCAGACCTGTTAAAGCCCCAAAGTGCTTTTTATTTTTTTCTGCGCAAATGCCAACATTCAAATATTTCCTCAGGTCAGTGGTTCTCAAAATGTTAGCCTGCCTGAGAATCACTTGGAGGGCTTACTAACTATTGCTGTCTTGTGAATTAAAAATGCTTAATGCTCAGGCCCATAGTATGTGCTTGGTAAATGTCTTCCTTTTCTATTTTAAATTTTAAGTTTTTCCTGATTTAAGTTTATCTCGGTGTTCCACGGGCTTTGGACATCAGTTTCTACTTACCAGAAGTGAGTTCCTTAAATTAATGCATTCAGAAGGAGGAAGGAAAGTCGCGGTGGGGGCTGGGGGGGGGGGGGAGGTGTTCACCCCTTTATTTGTACTGTGTGAAAAAGCAAATGTACATACTTGTGTCCTCTCATGTCTGCATGGCATGCACTAAAGACGTTGTAGCATAACCACAATTGCGCATCGTTTATGGGAAAATATCATTTCTTAAGAAAGTCACTCAGTTCAAATGTTTTTGAAATGTTTCAAGGAAAAGAGAGTTGCTCTTTAAGAACTAAAAGCAAATGGAAGAGTCCAGCTGGTAAAATCTGCTAGAAGCTTTCTATAGCTACTGAGAGGCAAATGCATTTGCTAGAGGTTAGGCACTGCTCAGAAGGGAAGCAGGGATAGACTCGGGAGACCTAGTAGTCGAAGAATCTTGCTTTTGGTGGGAAAAGACCACTAGGGAAGAAGGAACCTGGTAGATTTTTACCTACTGCTCAGAGTAGTGGTTCTCAAAGTGTGATTCCCACTGAGATCTTGACAGAACGCACATTCTCTGGTCTCACCCCAAACCTCCTGAATCAGAAACTCTGGGCATGGGGCCTAGAAATATGTGTGTTAGCAAGCCCTCCACGGGATTCTGATGAATCAGAAAGTTTGACAACACTGGCCTCGAGCAAATTTTTTCAAGAAAGGACCAAAAAGGGTAGAAAGTACATTGACCTGAGATTTTAGTTATGACTGGTCTGTCACTGCCACCAGAGTCTTTCATAAGGACAATGGAAAGCAACAGGAGGACAGAAGTCCAGATGATTCTCAACCCTGGCTGCACATTGGAATCACTGGAGGCACTTAAAAAATGCTGTTCCAGGGGCGCCTGGGTGGCTCAGTCGGTTAAGTGTCCAACTTCGGCTCAGGTCATGATCTCGCGGTCCATGAGTTCGAACCCCGCGTCGGGCTCTGTGCTGACGGCTCAGACCCTGGAGCCTGTTTCAGATTCTGTGTCTCCCTCTCTCTCTGACCCTCCCCCGTTCATGCTCTGTCTCTCCCTGTCTCAAAAATAAATAAACGTTAAAAAAAATTAAAAAAAAAAATGCTGTTCCAAAGTGGCTTATGCTGAAAACAGCAGAAAACCAAATACCCAAAAAGACACACAAAACCCCCCACCCTGTGCTACCTCCTAGCCATTCTTATTTCATTGTCCTGAGGTGGGGCCTCAGAGTTCCATATTTTTAACAGTTCGTCAGATGACTCTAGTGTGGTGGCCCATGTTGAGAATTATTATTGTTATTTTTAACGTTTTTATTTATTTTTGAGGGGGGGAGGAGCAGAGAGGGGGGAGGTCAGAGGATCCGAAGCAGGCTCCACCAGCGAGCTGGATGTGGGGCTCAAACTCATGAACTGTGGACTCATGACCTGAGCCAAAGTTGGAAGCTCAACTGCCTGAGCCACCCAGGCGCCCCTGTGTTGACAATTACTGTTGTAGAGACTTGAAGTCTGGAACACTGCAAAACTTAAAATACCATGACAGAAAGTTAGTCACATTTTCTTAAATTTTCTAAATTTAATTAAGGGCTGGATGATAACAGCTGTCATTTAGCTGAGTTACCAGACCTGTCATGATGACGAGACGATGTACATGGCAAAGCTACTGCCATTGTTCCTACTGTGACCTGTTAGCAGCCTTTAAAGGTCTGCTGGGCCCATATACAGTAGGGGCGTATACCTTTAAATTGAGCCCGTGGCCCCTTTACAACTAACTTCTGTGTGAGGGGAAAGTTGTGAAGCTCAGGGAAGAAACTTTGGTCTCAGAGTGAGAAAATTCGCACTGGAGCACCTGCCTTGCCACTAACAAGCTATACCGCTAGGTCGAATAACTTAAATGCTCTGCACTTGTTTCTTTACCTGTTCCACCCAGTAAGGTCCCTTCCGGCTTAAAAATAAAAGCTTTACTCATGGTTTCTTTTGTTTCAGGAAAAGTGGACATTTTTACATTTATATATTGTTAAGAGACAACCTAGTTCAATGCACCACAGATCTCAACCTTCGAGTGTTACTCCTTTGACTTTTTTTAAAATTAAAGTTAACCTTTCACTTTCCGATACCTTTATGGATGTTCTAAGGGAAATGCAGAAGTTGCCAGAATTACGCTCACACTATGAACTGAGAATGTCCACTTTACCTCTTCCAACTGAAAAATCACAAATGACACCAGGTACAATCTGTTAAGTTACCTGGAAAGTCAAGTTTTGATGAAAGAAATGGAATTGGCCATGGAAAGTAAGAAGCTTCCCTGGCTGCCTTTATTTTCAACTACTGTTCGAGGTGTTTATGTTTGATTTCATGATTCTTTTTTACTTTTTATTCTTGAAGCCAACTTATATGCTGAGAAGAGCTTGGCTAAAGCACATTCTTTTCCTCTTATAAATGATGCTCCAGATCGTATGCAATTCTGAGAGGTACCATATGAAGCGTATCACACAATTATTACGGTCCATTCATCATGGTTGGTTTCAACAGCTGGATTTGGAAACCATACAAGGATCAGATTCTAAATGGAGTACTTAGGA